>NC_056732.1:993200125-993337625 GCF_019279795.1 Protopterus annectens | reverse complement strand
GATTAGAACCCCTACCTATCTAGTTATTGCTACTAAAGTGTTAGGCATTTATTGCACATGCCACTGTGCTTGTAGAGTGAATGGTGTTCCACAGTTCCTCTAAGGTGAACAACATCACCAGGCCTTGTACAGTATGGCAATGGGAGATGTACTGAGTGAGAATGGACTCAAAATACTCTATCCTACAGAAATATACACAATGACCAAAACAGATACAGTCATACACACATTTGCCTGACCTGAGGTTAGCAGTCCTGCTTATCTCATCAGGCAATCCTTACTGTTACATAGATCCTGCACACAGCACAGCCCTTATTGGGCTGAAGAGTGCCATCAGATGGTGACAGCGGGCCTTGTATAGTGAACCTTTGGACATGTACTGGGAGTACCATGGTCTAAAAATGCAAAAAACACACCACCATTGGATACAGTATTCACTCAAACACAGGATAGTGTTCTCACATACACACACAATCACACATTAGCCTGGACTGAGGTTAAAACCAGTACCTATCTAGTTATTGCTACTACAGTAATATGCATTTATCGCACATGCCATGGAACAGGTAGGGTGCAGACTGCTCCATGTCTCTTCTAAGGTGAGCAACATCACCAGCCCTTGTAAAGTATGGCAATGTGCAGTGTACTGGGAGTGTGAGGCCTCAAAATGATGACTCCTATGCATATACACACTTACAAACACTTGCACACACACATACACAGACACACATACTACACATACACACACACACACACACACACACACACACACACACACACACACACACACACACACACACACACACACACACACACACACACACACACACACACACACACACACACACACACACACACACACACACACACTAACATTTGCAAGGACTCAGATTGGAACCCCTACCTATGTAGTTATTGGTACCATAGTGTTATGCAGTTAACACAAGCACCAGGGAACCTATAGGGTGAAGAGTGTCACAAGGTACCTTTAAAGTGAATCATCACCAGCCCACATAAAGTATGGCAATGCAGGGGGTGTAGTGGGTGAGAAGGGCCTCAAAGTACTTTCACCTACAAGTTTACACACTCACAAACACTTGTATACACAGTAATGCACACACACACACATTTGCCAGTACTGAGATTCATAGGATCATGTCTTCATAGGTGTGTACCAGGCTAATCGGTATAGAGCCATGACAAGCCTAGCCCATGGGAGTACCTTGGCATCATGCCACTTGACATTTGTTCCCAGTGCGTCTATCAACTACTGCCATTTGAGTGATGCCCAGGGTGACAGTTAAATTCCCCATCCATTCATCCAGATTTCTCTTGAAGATGGCCAGTGAGGTGCTTTGATTGACACGTATGTGACATATATTGCATAATGTGGCCACTCGCTGGGTTATGGACCTGTCCTCCAGCATGTTATGTTGATTGTGGTAATAAGGTTGAGGTAGCCATGACATGTGCTGCATACAGATTGGAGTTTCACTAGATATGGCATTCCTAACACAGCAGGCCAGACATGGCATTGTCAGTCAAGCAGGGATTGCCTGTAAATAGCCAAGATGTGGCCAAGAATACTTGGAGGTATTAGACTCTGTTCATATAGGATAGTTGTTTAAGGTCTATGGTCCTATTTTTGAGGTACACTTGCTGCCTTCACAGTTGTTCCAGGTGTCTAGTGAGCTACATGGCAAATGGATCATTGCACCTGATGGTTGGCCTAATGATGGGAGAGTAGAGGGAGACATTGACCTCTTCCTTCCTGGATGAAACACCCTTAGTTATGAGATGTGCCCCATAGAAGGTATTTCTGTCAACAGTAGCAATTTGGTGGTCATAAGAGAGGTCACTGTCAACCTGTGTTTCCAGACTTCTTATAAGGACTTCTGTGTCCATTGGAGTATCAGCAATGTGCTAATTCATGGAAACCACATTGATTCAACAGGGGATTGTGATACATTTCTTTCCATTCAGCCTAAGGCCAGTGTTCTGACAACCGTAGGATGTCTCAGTGGGGCCTTTATGCAGGATGCCAAAGTGATATGGGGATGTACACATAGCACACACCTTGCAATTGTCTTCAAACACTGTCAGCCAGGGTCCCTTCATGTTGGGCTAGATGTCAGAGGCATACATAACAAACATGAGGGGACCCAGGACCAGACGCTGTGGTAATCCACTTGTGACTGGTTGGCAGTCTGACATGGAGTCCACTGCCTTCATACTGTAGGTTCCATGCATGAGCCAGTTTGCAACCCAACTAGTGACAGAGGGATTGCTGCCTAGATGGGTGTGTTTGTCTATGGTCCTGAGTGGGAATGGTATCAAAGGATTCGAAACCCCACCTATCTTGTTTATGAGTTCATATTGTTACATAGTTATTTCACATGGCACACAGCTTATATGGCTGTAGAGAGTCCACAGCTACCACTACAGTGGTTGACAACAGTGGGCCCTGTATAGTGGACATTTGGATGTGTACTGGGTGGACCACACACACACACACCCACACACATGCAAACATGCACACATACACACACACACACACACACACACACACACACACACACACACACACACACACACACACACTTGCCAGTACTGAGATTCAACCCCCTACCTATCTAGTTATTGCTACTACAGTGTTACACATTTATCGCATACACCACAGAGCTTATAGGTTGAAGGGTGTCCCAACATACTTCTACGGTGAGGGACATCAGCAGCCCTTGTAAAGCATAGCACTTTGAGATGTACTGGTTGTGGATGTCCACAAAATACTTTAACCTACAGATATACACACACTCGCACATAAACAAACACACTTTTATATTTTAGCTTTAGTGCTACAATAAAAAATATTAATGTATTATTGGGAGTATATTTTATGTATAAATGACCCATTTGCGAAAAAAATTAGGGGCCCCATTATGTCATTTAGGAGGGGTAGAACTCTTAGAGATTTATTAGTTAAGTCCAAGTTGGTAGCCCCTTTAATAAAAATACAAGATAATATAAAAGAATTAGGAACTATTGGTTGTAAAATGTGTAAGGCTTGTAATTTTATTGTTCAATATTTTAGAAAAATTAATGGTGTGTTGTTTGAAACTAAGAATAGTTTTTGTTGTGACACTGAAGGCATTATTTATGCCTTAAAGTGCCCTTGGAATAAGTTTTACATTGGAGAAACAAAAAGACCCTTCAAAATTAGGCTACTAGAACATGTTAGGGACATAGTTAATAAAGGGGAAGAAAGTACAATAGCATTGCACTTTAATAAATTTCATGATGGTAAGATTAATGGTTTGAAAGGTACTGTTTTGGAACAAACTGATACATGTTGTGATGAAAATGAAATAAAAATAAATTGCTTTTTAAGATTCTATTTATATTTTAAAGTTTGGTACTTTGGTCCCTAAGGGGTTAAATAATGAAATTAATTGGAGATGTTTTGTGTAATGTCTTACTGAAATTGATTAATTGTGTTTAATTGTATAATTGTTGGGTATATATAGGCAGGTAACTTTATGTAAATGTTATTCTCCTTGAAGGCTTGTGGAGCCGAGTCATCAGAGTGTGTTTTAATAAACTATCCTGTGGATTACTAGCTGGTGGTTCTATTTTCTACTTTGGTGCTTCTGCAGTGTGGTTTTGCCACCCTTTTATATTTACCAGGACTCAGATTAGAACTCCTACCTAACTAGTATGTTGCACTATTGTATTATGCATTTATTACAAGTGCTACAGACATTATAGGGCTGAGGGCTCACAAAAGGTATCTTTAAAGGTGATTGACATCAGCAAGAGTGCTAAAGTAGGGCAATGGGAAGTGCAATGAGTGTGAATGGCCTCAAAATCATTAACCTATAAACACACACACACTCTCACACACACACACACACACACACACACACACACACACACACACACACACACACACACACACACACACACACACACACACACACTCGCACACAGACAGACACACTTTTACATTTGCCAGGACTGAGGGAAGTGTGAAATGTACTGAGTGTGAATGGCCTCAAAATCATTAACCTACAAACAATCACTTGCACACAAACAGAGACACTTTTATATTTCCAGAAATGAGATTAGAACTTCTACCTAACTAGTTTGTTGCACTATAGTATTAAGCAGTTATCGCAAGTGCCACAGAGCTTATAGGGCTAAAGGTTGACCAAAGAGATCTTTAAAGGTGGCTGACATCAGCAGGAGTGCTAAAGTAGGGCAATGGGAAGTGTACTGAGCGTGAATGACCTCAAAATCATTAACCTACAAACACACATGCACTTTTACATTTGCCAAGACTAAGGTTAGAACACCTACCTAACTAGTTTGTTGCACTACAGTATTATGCAGTTATCGCAAGAGCCACAGAGCTTATAAGGCTGAGGGCTGACCAAAGGGATTTTTAAAGGTGACTGACATCAGCAGGAGTGCTAAAGTAGCGCAATGGGAAGTGTACTGAGTGTGAATGTCCTCAAAATCATTAACCTACAAACACACACCTGCAGACACACTTTTACATTTGGCAGGACTCAGATTAGAACTCCTACCTAACTAGTTTGTTGCACTACAGTATTACGCAGTTATTGCACAAGCCACAGAACTTATAGGGCTGAGGGCTGACCAAAGGGATCTTTAAAGGTGACTGACATCAGCAGGAGTGCTAAAGTAGCGCAATGGGAAGTGTACTGAGTGTGAATGTTCTCAAAATTATTAACCTACAAACATACACACACTCACACTTTTACATTTACCAGGACTGAGATTACAACTCCTACCTAACTAGTTTGTTGCATTATAGCATCACACAGTTATCGTAAGTGCCACAAAGCTTACAGGACTGAAGGCTGACCAAAGGGATCTTTAAAGGCGACTGACATCAGCAGGAGTGCTAAAGTAGGGCATTGGGAAGTGTACTGAGTGTGAATGGCCTCAAAATCATTAACCTACAAACACACACACACACACACACACACACACACACACACACACACACACACACACACACACACAGACACAGGCGCACACAAACAGACACATTTTTATATTTTCCAAGACTGAGGTTAGAACTCCTTCATAAATAGTTAGTGGTACTATAGTGTCACACAGTTATCACAAGCACCACAGAGTCTATAGGGCTGATGGCTAACAAAAGGTATTTCTAAGGTGAATGCCATCAGCAGATCTTGTGATATAGGGCAATGGGAACTGTACTGAGTCGGTATGGACTAAATCAGCAATTCCTACACACACAGTTACAGTTGCCTGGACTGTGATTAGAACCCCTACCTATCTACTTATTTCCTTTTGTATGTTACATATGTATTGCTTGCGCTGTTGAGCTTACAGGACTGAGGCTCATCCAAAGGTACTTCTAAAGTGACATACATCAGCAGATCTTCTAAAGTGGGGCTATTGGATGTCTGCTGGGTAGGAAAGGCCTCATAATCCAACTCTCTGTATAACTTACTGTCTCTCTCTTCCCTATGTCTATGTCTGTGTATGCTTGCTATATTGTAGTATGTTGGCCAGAGATATGTGTGTGTATCTCACACACAATGGATGCAGATTTACCACATATGTGCCACCTACAGCTTGCTGTGGGTTTTCCTGACCAGTGTGTGTGTGTGTGTGTGTGTGTGTGTGTGTGTGTGTGTGTGTGTATGTGAAGACCAAAAGGTTTACATATTGGTGTGTGTGCACAGATGTCTGCAAATTACAGATATCTATAGTCCACTGTAGTTTCAAACATGGGCTTCATTGTCTAAGTGTATGAGCATGCCCACTATGACCTTCTATATTGAGTGTGGGAATCCATTCCAGGAAGAGTTGTACTCCAGTCCAAGGTGTTGTGTGCTACAGCTATACTTTGCAACCTGTTTCTGCAGGATATCTGTAGATAGGCTGCCAACATGAGGACATAATGGGCCAACATAGGGGGATACTGTAACTATGGTTCTTAATACTGTCTGCGTTGCTTGTATAATATGGTTGGTTCTAGCAGAGATTTTCTGACATATGTAATGTATGACACTGTAATGTATTGTGTCATCAACTGCTGACAGATATCATTAGTTGATCACAGTTATTTACCAGGGAAATGAAAGAGGGATGATGCACAGACCAATAGTCTGAGGCAAAGGCTAGACATTCTGGCACAATCCGGCCATTGTGGAGGGGTGGCTACAGCCAATTGACTTCTGAGCTGTGTAAATGGTCCAGCACCTTGGTGGTATGCTGGCAGGGGATCTCCTTGTTGTGCATTTCACATCTTACCTGACAGGTCATATCCTAGTGTGGGCATCCCTCTCAACTGTACAGATTCTCCCAGGTTATCCAGAGCCATGCCTCATATATCTGGTCATTTTCCCTTCACATTGTGGTTTACAAGTGGGTTTGTTGCTATTCAGTCAAGGGTCTGCAGTCAGGGGGAATTATGACCAGATATTAGAGTATCTGTTTACTGTGTTAGGTTGCTAGTTAGGATGTTAGGACCCCATGACATTCCCTACAATGGCACTATGGGTGAGGCATGGGCCTTTGCCAGAAGTGTGTAGGCCATGTGAGTCTGATGCAGGCCATCTGTAGCAGGGCAGTGCATTCTGTCACTTATACATTCCCAGGCTGCAAGGCAGTGGATCCCCCTGGGGTGACAGTGGTAAGTGGGTCAGGTGTTACTGGCAATCCTTCCTGTTTGTATTGATTCATCAGTCTGGGTGTCATCAAGGTGCTGCTTACAGCTAGGGACACACCTGCATGGGACACAGATTCAGCACGCTGCATCACATGTGTCTTCCCATAGTCAGTGGGGTCATTCTGAAATCATTCCCAACAGCAAGGACCAGACCAGTGTGATACCTGTGGCTGTTGGGGGGGGGTGTGATATGGAAGCTTATGGCACCTGCCTCACAGGTATAATTGTGACCTTCTCCTTATCCCATCTTGTGTGTGGACATCAGCAGTCTGTCATAATTTTGTAACTGTGGCTTTTGTGGTCTGCCACTGATTAGCCAGACAACCAGTATTTCATGGTAGAGGGACAACAAATGTGATGCTAACCTCTATACATTATTCCAAAGTTGTGTGCAGTTGAGAGTTATGATAGGTGCTGTATAGGGTACTTCCACCTGTGTACTGTTTCTATGTATGGCCCACTGTTTATGACCTGTCCAGCTTTTCACCAGTGACTGATATTGACATTGGGACAGTGTGTACAATTGCTAACATAGGTGTAGCTTACAAGCAGATTAGTTGGCACTGCAATTCTTGGGACATGGCCATGTCAACCACAGGACTGTGCTTAGGCCGTTGAGACACAAAATCCAGGGTCACATGCTTACCACTTGCTGACAATATTAACCACACATATACTTAGCACATTGACACCTGCATATTGTGGACATGCAGCAAATTATCATGTTGATTGGGACAAGCCTGACAATGTGTGCTCCACTGATGTTACTCTATAAATGTAAATGTTACTGCATTTCTATGTGGGGGGGGGGGCACAGCTGACGATTTTAGACATTTGCACTGACTGTGCTGGTATTTCACTTACTGTTTGCTTCCATTTAGTATTGTATTGTGCCCTATCTTGCAGAATGCAGGCATCTTAGTAGAGGTCCTAGGTTAGATTGTAATGGCATACATTTCAATTTCAGACTTCTTACCCTTCAGAACCATACTGCAACTGCTAGACCTGTTGTATTATGTCTGTGTAGGTCTGTAGGGAGATGTTGACCATTGCTGGCATTTGTGGGCCTTTGCCAGACCTTTCTTTATGGTCATCTACACCTGCCTGCTGGGTGAGGCTGGGGTGTGTATGGGAACCCTCATTGACATCTATGTGTGTGACCTATGGCCATCCAGTTAGTTGGCCCCCCACCCCACATGTACTGCAGTGGGAGTTGTCACCTTGAGTACTACTGCCTAGTATGGTGATGCCAGTATTTATTATGGATTCTCTGTTGTCCCACATAGCTGTCAGTTGTCTGCTGCTATCCTATTCAGCCACCCAATTCCCTTGCATGCTTGTATCAGTACCATAGATATACTATCAGACCATACTACTTCATTCATTCATTGTTAGGACAACTGACTTACCTTATGCCTGAGGCAGTTGTGATGATGGTGCTTGAGGGCTGACTATGTTGAATGCATGGAGTACAGTGCCTATACATGGTATGGCACAGGTAGTGTCATGTTTGGCATCCCTTTTACTGTGTGTGCAAGTCAGAGAGAGGTATCAGTCCCAGGGTCCCTACAGTGTCAGTTTGTGTGCTGTGCATTGCCTCTTTGCCAAGGCATGGGAATACTGGGCATGCCTCCATCTGCCTACAGGGGCAGGCTCAGGAGGTTCTTCTTTTGAGTCACTTTGTGGCTGTGGTGACCTTGGCAATGGTGGGGAGCTGTGTAGCCCTTCCCCTTGCTGTTCTTGCTGCAGCTGTTTCCTCAGGATCATATTGTGTAGCATGGCACATAATATGAGCATGGGTGCACATGTGGCTAGAGAGTACTGCAAGGCTCCACCGGATATGTCAAGGCAGTGGAACCGTGACTTGAGCATCCCAAACACATGCTCTATAATGATCCTGGTTTGTGCATGTGCCTCTTTATGGCATTCTAGTGTGAGTGTGTGTGCATTTCTGATGGGTGTCATCATTAACGGCTCCATTGCATAGCCAGCATCCTCCACCAGATGACCATATGGGATGTCCCCCCTGGCAAATCCCTGATACAGCTGTGAGGAATGCCAGATGTGGGAGTCATGATAGCTTCCTAGCTGCCAGCACACACATTCACGATTATGCCCTGGGCATTGCACATGACCTGGCAGTTGATGGAGGAGAAGCCCTTGTGGTTTACATAGGCCCTACCCTGCTCACCGGGTTGTGCTTTGATGTGGATATGGTGCAGTCTATAGCGCTCAGTACCTCAGGGTATTTTGCTATATGGTGGTAGAGACATATATTGCTGGTCAACTCCTAAGCGTTGTGAGGAAAGTATATGTGCTCACCAGCATGTGATAGTATGACATCTATGAACTGGTGGAATACCCTGGATGCTGATGCCTGTGAGACCCCCATGATATCCCCAGTTGGCCTTTGTAAGATACCTGTAGCTAGTATTCTTAAGGCTACACATACCTTGGTATCCACTGGGATGGGTTCCCCTTTGTTGGCTCTGGGTCTGAGGTGATGCCAGCACAGCTCAATGATTTGTTGCAGAATGTCCCTGTTCACCCTATGGTGCTCCATTATCTCCAGCTCATGTAACCCCTGGTAGGTTACCCTGGGTCTCTACAGTCTTCTCCTCCTCCTCAGTCTGGGATGGTTTTCAGCATTATCCTCCTCACCACCGTCAGTCTCTAGCACATACTGATGGATCAAAGCAGCAGCAGCCCCTAACATTTTTCGTTGGTTTTGTCAATTTAAAATTTCACTGAATGTGTACACCAGTGGTGTAGAGTTCATGGGAAAAAAACAGACTGAAAGGTGTTTGCATAGTTTATAGTAGTGTGCTGGGCTGCTGCCTGTGTAATTGGCTGATAGTGATACATTCCACCTGCCAGCTATGGTAGTTGTCCTTGACTGCCTTCCTTCTGCTGTTTCCCCTTTTTTTTCCCCCCTTTTCCATTTCAGCCCCTTTTAAGCCACTGCTCAAATGTAAACAGTTCTGCTATTTCCTGTTTTTTTTTTTAAAGACCCAGTGCACACAGTGCACACCTGTTTAGGCAATGTAAACACTGCTAGGCAGCCTCAGACACACACCCTTCCTTAGCTGTGCTTAGCTAAAGGTAAACATGAGCCGCAGAGCTCCAATGTGCTTACAGCAAGCATGACACACCCCCTTTTGATGTAATCTACTTCTCCTGCTTGCATGGCCATGCTAGAGCACCTACATGGTTAGGTGCAGTCTGACACTTAGAAGAAATTTCTGATTCAGTAAAATTCCCCTCATTTGCATACCCCACTGTCTTACTCCATAATTACTGCACTAACACTGAGCCTTTCCCCTTAGCAACCACTGTTCCCTGGTATTGTTTTCATTCTGCATGCCATTGACTATAATGGCAAAATGCAGATTTCCCTGAAAATTTCTTTTTCACATTTTTTTTTTACGTTCGGCACGATCACATTTGTGTGCCGCTGCCCTATGCTTAAACGGCCGAGATCGGCGAAAAAAATAACTTATTTTTAAAAACTATTTTCAATGCCAATGGCCAGATATTTGGCCATTGATATGCCTAATAAGTAGAATAAATGCTTTCTCTGCAGCTGTCATGCCTCCGTTTTGTTATTTACAGAAATGTATTCGGCTAGTAGCCGAATACATTTCTTCAACTAACACTGTTCCTGTATGGACACCTGCCTGCTTGCTGAATTGCTAATTCACCTCATTTGCATGGTTTTCACCAGCAAATGAGGTAATTAGCATTAGGTAGTGGTGTGCATGCAGAAACAGTGTTAGAGCGCTCATGCACGTCCTGAGCCTTGTTTACTGGATCGCTCAGATGCCATATAACATGCAGTAACACTTACACTGTGCAGACACACCCTATAAGCATTACTGAATCCAGCAGAAAGTCTTTGAGAAGTTCAGTATCCAGAAAAGTATTTCAAATAAGTTGTACTGCACATGTAATTATTTTCATGGGGTAGTTTTGTTTAGTAACTCCTGTCTAACATGTCTCATCAGAGACAGAGGGATGGAGTATTTTAAGGAGATCTACTTCAATTTTTGACTGATTAAAAGAGTTTGCATTCAACACCATATTTCCATAGTTTGGATGGCCTGTAATGGCTTCTTGCAAAGAATACAGGGCTTGCAACTCTTAGGTATATCATGATGTGTGGACAAAGGGATCTGTTCAGGGCTCAGACCTGTCATCATCATCATCATCTTCTTTCGGCTGTTCCCGTTAGGGGCACCACAGCAGATCACCTGTTTCCATTTCTTCCTGCCCTCTGCATCTTGCTCTGTCACACCAACCACCTGCATGTCCTCTCTCACCACATCCATAAACCTTATCTTAGGCCTTCCTCTTTTCCTGTCACCTGGTAGCTTCATCCTTAGCATCTTTTTCCCAATATACTCAGCATCCCACCTCAGTACATGTCCAAACCAACGTAATCGTGCCTCTCTGGCTTTGTCTCCAAACCTTCCAACCTGGGCTGACCCTCTAATATACTTATTCCTAATCCTGTCCACCCTCGTCACACCCAATGCAGATCTTAACATCTTTAATTCTGCCACATCCAGCTCAAACTCCTGCCTTTTTGTCAATGCCACTGTCTCCAACCCATATAACATAGCTGGTCTCACTACCCTCTTATAGACCTTCCCTTTCACTCTTACAGGTACTCGTCTGTCACAAATCACTCCTGACACTCTTCTCCACCCATTCCATCCTGCCTGTACTCTCTTCTTCACCTCTCTTCTACACTCACCGTTACTCTGAACTATTGACCCCAAGTATTTAAACTCATCCACCTTCGCCACCTCTACTCCTTGCATCCTCACCATTCCTCTATCCTCCCTCTCATTCACACACATATATTCTCAGACCTGTAATATTGTTAAATATGATAAAAGTGTAACATTCCCAGTACTCTAGGATGACAAACATTGTAAAAAAAGATGAATCAACAACAAGGCAACAACAATAAGAAGATGTTTGGTCCTACCATACGTATGTGCAAGGATCAGTGGAAACCGTGAGCTAAAATCAGTGACCTCCTCAAAGATCATAAGATATAATGTGCTTTGACATGGTATGTTTCAGTCTCTATTGTATTTTTGGTAAAATTATGATGCTATATTTTAATACTCATAGTCTGTGCACATTGTTCTCTTATCCAATGCTGTCTGTATGCAATGTTTTGACTATATTCCAATTGCATTCACAATATTCTGAAACATTTTGTTTTCTTTGATTGCATTCTGTATTGTGCATATGTTTTTAGTTTCACGAGTGCACATCTTGTTCTCAGTGAGTTTGTTTGCTGACTCCCTAATCAGATTTTGTTAAACTGGTAGGCACACTAGGTCATTGCAGCGCTTATTTTCTGTCATTGTTCCAGAAAAATCATAAAGAGCAACAAGTGAGATATGCAGTCCAATATGCATTAGTAATGACTATTGTATTACAACTCATACACAATACTGCTCTACAAAGATGTAGAACAGAGTGCTAAATGAGTGACCAATAAATCCAAGCAGTTTTAGTACAAATGGAAACTGTTACATATGCAGCCTAGAGACTCATGTATGCCTTTCATATGTACAATGTCAATTGTGATGACAATTTTTTTTTTGAATAACAGACTTATGTGAGCTGATCTTGGATGAAAGGAAATCAGAAATTAGATTATTTTTCTAAATAGTGAGCCAGAATCTGAAAAAAAAAATGCTTGTGTAGCCAGTTAAGGGCCAAATAGCAGTCAAAATAGTGCAACGTCACCTGATGCTGATGAACTATGCTATAGGGATGACACAGTATGATGAGACTGAAGTAGTAAGCACTTCACTGGCAAAAACATAACAGATCATGTAATGAGTGAGATAGCACCAGTGGGCCTGTAGAATGTATGTGTGAATGCGAGTTAAATAATTGGGCAGTGTGCCTCTGTAAGCACAAATGTTAGCCCAGCTAATGAACATACATCAAATCACCTACTATTTTCATGTTATAAATAAATAGGAAGGAAATGGATTTGTAGGACAGGAAGAAAGGATTACTATTATATAGTCAAGACTCAGAAGATTGGCTTTTGCAATTCCACATATTAAACTCTGGAATGCCAGGGATAGAGAATACTGACTGTAACCTCAAATCCCAAAACTTCCTACCACACAAGACTCATAAGCAAGTGCTAACATGGATCAGGAAGTGGGGGGGGGCAAGGCTGGACAGTCAATATTGTTGTTCTTTAGCATTCTGAACAGTGATGTTAAGTTTAGCCATGTTCTAGATGAGCTTCTAAACCTCTTTTTTTTTTTTTTTAAAGAAACACTGTTATTCAGTTAACATGTGTGACATAGGCAAACTTATATTTACATGAAAGTAATCAAACCATACTAACAAGTTCAAATTTACAAAAAAAATACACCACAGTTATTGTTCTATACAATATAATCAATCAAACATTATATAAATTGTGCAATTCATGCCTTTTGTTAAACCTCATTCCTCCAAAACATGGTTATGCATGTACTGTTCCCACAATTTCCACTTTTTTCTATATAGTTTACTCCTACTCTTTTCTAAAGCTCTTACTTCCTATTTTTTATCTCTGTCACAATATTCATTACTTCAAGTATGGTTGATTTAGACTTTGATTTCCATTTTCTGGCAATTGCTTTATTGGCAACAACCAGAATAAGGCTTGATAAGGCCTTACTATGTATAGACATTTCAGATTCTTAGTTACACTCACTTGTTTGCTCAGTATTCCTACAATGCACTTGGCAGGGATTGTTTAAAGTCTGCCATTTCATTATACTCTGGGAGCATTTGTTCACAGGTACCTTTTTCTTCCAAATTACACCTCCGACATTTTCCATCTACCTGAGGAAAACTACTTTGTAGTCTGCTTGGGGTATAAAAGTACCTATTGCAAACACTTTGAGACAAAAATCCTAAATTTTCTAGATTTTGTTGCATATTTGATAGCCATACATATTTCTTCCCATTATTTATTTGTGAAATGCTTATCTAATCTCTGTTCCCAATCTCTCCTGACCTCCTCTGATTGATTTGTATAGTTGTTGTGCAATATTTTATATGCTGTATTGATTATACCTTTTTTAACAGCAGCATCTGTTCTAGATTCATCTAAAATGTCAACCAGTGCAGGTCTTTCCTTTAGGATTCCCCTATCCATTTCTCTTATTGCCTGTACTCTGATATCAATCCGTGATAGGAAAGGCAATCTCTAGCCTGCAGTTCAAATCTCTAATAGGCCTCTTCTCATTATATTACATTTTCCTCTCAAATCTCAAATTATTTATTCCGAATACATTGGTTCCTTTGACAGCTTCATCCAGAAAATTCCAGCCCCCTCTTGCCTATGCTCTGTACCCCTTAATTACAGTAATCCCTATCAGCAGAATCTCCTTTCTCCATATCTATGTTGGCTTAGTTCTTAGTATACTCCCTGTTACTTTATGACTATAATATCCTGTATGACTGTTGTTATTCTCTTTAAGGATCTGCATCCAAAATCCCACTTTTTCCTTATTTCTTGAATTGCCCTCCCCAGCTTTATCATCATCCCTTTCTACTTTTAATTGTAGCATTCTGCTTGTGTTATGTGTAAGAGCCTTAACTGTGTAACTCTAAAATATCACTTCAAATCAGATTATCCTAGACCTCCCTGTTCTGTTTGCAAGGATCATCTTATCTCATGTGATTCTTGGCCTCCTACCCTCCCAGATAAAATCCTTCAAGTGTTTATTAGTTACTATTCACAAGTTCTCCTCTGGTTGATAAAAATATGCCTGGCCTGTGTATAAACCTAAAGGGAATAAAACATTTTTACTGCTTGTATCTTGCTATCCACATCCATAGTCAAGAGCTTCAAGTTTCTCAGTTTTTGTATTATATTTTGGTTAGTCTCTTCACATATATCCTTAGCTGTCAGAACAGAAGCATTTTGACCCGTACTACTAAATACTTTATGTTTGCATGTCCCCATGAATATGGGTATTATTGAACAAATTCATATGTGGATACATAGTTTATAAGTATAGACTTTGTTTTAACATCTTTAATTTTATATCCTGCAAAACTTGGAACTATCTCAGAAGGTCTAACAACACTGGGATGCCCTTTTCTGGCTCTGTCAGGTACAAAATAATATTATCTTCAATAGTACCACACTAATTATATCCTTGAATTTCTGAGTCCCTTATTTTATTTGCCAGTGGTTCTAAATATAATGCAAATAACAAAGGGGAAAAAAGAAACCCCTGCCTGAATCCTCTTTTCTGATACAACTTATCAAAGAGGAGCCCTCCCATTTTGATGTTTGCCTCAGATCCCTCATATATCATTCCAATTAACCTTATTATTGTAACAGGAAATATGCAAACGCTTTTATTGCCCTACTCATAAAATTCCAGGTTACACTGTCGGATGCTTTCTTTGCAACAAGACCCACCAACAACAGCAGTACTTTCTTACATTCTGCTTCCCCTCTGGATTATCAATTTTCTATTAATATTGTTGAATGTTTGCCTACCCTTCACAAAACCATATCAATCCATTTCTATCCATTTTGGCAACACCTTTCACATTCTTGCAGCCTTTTTAGACATAAATACTTTATAATCATGGTTTAAAATTGAAATGTGCCTATATGAATCTGGATCTGATTAGTCTTTACCATTTTAGGTATTGCAACCACCACTGTTTTTTTTTTCTATTTTAAAATACAGTAAAACAACATTTTTCAGATCATTATCACTTTCTTTTCTCCTAACTTCCAAACTTCCACCCGAATATTATTTATTCTTGGAGACTATCCTGCAGATTGGTTATACATTACCATTTCTTTCTCATCTCCTCCTATCCTGTTACTTGTTGAGCCTCATCTACCTCTATCCTTGGCATATTTAAGTCTTCAATAAATATTTCCACTTGTGCTTTTTCCTGATTTTCCCACTTCTCTACTTTATACAAATGTTCATAATTTTTTGAATTACCTCTAATACCTCTGCAGGACATGTGGTTATTAATCCTGTTACAAGCTCCCTAAGTTTGGCAACAACCCTTTTTACTTTCTGTTGCCTAAGTCAGTCTTCCAGAAGTTTTTGTGCTCTGGAATTATTATCAAAAATCAGTTGCTTAACATCAATCTTTCTAAATTCATGCATGCATATTATCCAGTTATGCCCTTATTTTCTTATTAGAAATCTACAATTGCACCTCTTCTTTTTCTATGAGATTCCCCTTATTCTGTAATAATTAACCTTTGTCACCCTCTAAATAATTCTTGTTACTTATTAACCATATCCTTGTTTTATTTCTACCCTATTTTTAATCTCCACTTTCATTTTATCCCACTTGCTAGTTCTAGCTTCTGGAGTATTTTCTAGCTTCCCCAATAATTCCCGAATAATTTCCACTACCCCTTCTGTAAATTCTCTTTTTAACAGGTATGTGGGGAAGTGCCAGTGTCTCAGCTTTACTTAATTACACTGCAATTTTATTTTAGTTATTAATAGTGCATGATCTGAAATGATTATTGGATATGTGCCAACATTTTCAATTAAATGAACTTTTTCCTGTGAAATATAATTTCTGTCTATTCTAGCCCAGTTATTCTACCTTAGGAAATAATATGCAAATTATTTCCAAGTTCCTACTATAGAATTCAAGTCTTCCATATCAAATATTTTCATAAATTTCTTCAGCAATCTACTTGCTTTTGTTCTATTTTCCCTTCTAGGCCATCAGATAAATTCAAGTCCCTACCCATAAGTAATATTCTCTGCTGAAAGCTGATTATTTCTCTTATTTTTTAAGTTTCCTAATAGCAGTTTTAGATGGAATGCAAATACATGCCAGTGTAACCCTTACCCCTTGCCAGAACTCCCTTACTACCACAAATATGCCATTATTACCTTTTTTCCCTCCTCTATCACTACTGGAGCTCATCTGGAAATCAATATAAATGCTCTTTTCCTTTGTCCCTGATATTCTGTTGACTATCTAGCCTGATATCCTTTCTTTATCAAATTCACATCCTTAGTTATTTCCAAATGTCTTTCCTGTAGAGTTGTTATTTGTACTATGCATTCCTTAAGAAAATTAAATATTATTTCTATTTTGTCTATACCGGTGAGATCATTCACATTCCAAGATAACTGCTATAAGAAGTCATTGTACCTACATACTATATGTGATAGCTTTTCTAAATGTTTATTTCCAGCTTTTGTGATACATGTACCCACTAATGTTTGGCAGGATATTCCTTTATACAGTTTTTTTTCTCATTGTCAACATTAATGAAAACCCTCAAAAAAAAAAAAAAACACCCTCAGAATATCCCCATAACCTGTTAACTTAATATGAACATACAAAACGATGTACATCTTGAAATAATGAAGTCTAACCATCCTAAAGGGAACAATTGCCAGTTAGAGAGCTTCAAACACAGGCCTTAATTAACTTAAAATTGAGGCTGTCCATGCTAAGACACATTTTATTGCCTGTGCTTCTACTTATACTAATTGATGTCTGTTCTGTTCTATCTTTATTCCCCACCCAGATATGAAAAACAACTTACATGCTTTCAGAAAACATTAACTTTTACCCTTGAAGAAACCAGTGTTCTGGCTTTTTATTACCATGTTATTGACTTGTCTCCATGGAAATGTAAGGGAAAAAATGTAATTCTTAACTGCAGGCTTCTAAAAACAGGGTGAAACATTCATTGCTAAATGAAAGCTTTTCGTTATATTCAATGCTCCCTTTTTTAATTATTTCCACTTATAACATGTTAGTTAATCAAGCCAAGGGTCTTAATACAGAAATTCAACTATGAAAAGGTGAGAGAAAACATATTAGATGTACATGTGTTATGATCTGTGTACTTTTGCCTCATTCCCAACCTAAACAACCCAAGATTATAGGCTATTAAATTAAATATGCTTTTGTTTAGCAATTTATTTTCTTTTTGCATTGTAATGCCTAGATTTCCTAATACTAAAAAAGAGAAAAGAAAGAAAGAAAGAAAGAAAGAAAGAGGCATCTGTTTACTTTAGTATCTTTATCATATACAAGAACAACTGAAAATTCTTTACCATAAAATATGCAATTTAAATCATGAAAGGTTTTATAGAAATACTATTAAGAACAGAAAATGTTTTACTTAGTTACCTTTTTTCTTCCTTTTCTCCTCAACTCAGTGTCCTTCCAAACATTAATGACATGAAGTGTGGCAGATGTCTTTCAATTCCCTATAAATCTAGTGAGGTCAACAAAAGTCATCTCTTTCCACTCTTTATGTTAGCTGATAAGGGTGGTTGGTGGCAGGTGGTACTACTGTATAGTCTGGGCAGAAGGGTGCATAGCTAGAGAACCTGTTCCAGCCTTCCCCAGGAGTGTCTGTGTGTTTGTATATAAATCAAATCTCAAAGTGTGTGTGTCTGAGCTACTTGGACAGGGACACAAAGCACTGGCTGGACAGAGAGGGTGCCAGAGGTTTTGGTTTCATCACTTGGCTAAGATCTGAACCCTATAGCTGTGCCAGTGGGGAGTCTTATTGGGGATCTGGAGAGAAAAGGAGAAAGCAGCCCCAGACTATGATCTCTGTGTGCTCTTAAGGGAAATTGTACTTTACTGTGTGTGTACTGTTCATCCTCCCAATGTGCACGTCCCTCACTGGTGCTAGTGGTGAGGATTGAGGCTCCTTGATTACTGGGCCAGTGGTGTGATATTCACATCAAATATTAATTGGTTGATAGTAGTGAGTTAGCCACATCACATATTAATTGGCCTGTAGCGGTGTGGACATTGAATTCCTGTAGCTTGTTTACAGTGATCAATGGGGGGGGGGTGTACTCTAAGTCAGCCACACAGTGAACATTCAGAGTTCAAATCACAATTGTTTTATTTCTTTTGTTAGCTTAGATAGTCAGGGAGAGCAGGCAAGCATGTCAGCAGAGGAGTATGGCAAGGTGACAAAGAGCCAATTGGCTGAGATGTGCTAGGCTAAAGGACTAGTGCATAGAAACCTGACTAATGCAGATGTGACTGCAGCTTTGGTCACAGCTGCATCAGCGAATAGCAATCAGGAGGATGATCAGACTGGCCATGGAGATGTACAACACTCAGAGAATGGACAGCTCAACCTTTCTACAGAGGACTTAAAAATCCATTGTGAGTTAAAGAGACTTGAATTGGAGGCCAAGCGTTTGGAAATAGAAGCAGCATAGAGACTGAGGTGTCTAGAGACTGATGAAAATGAGAAATAAGTTTGAGATGAAGGAATATCAATGGATATTACACCTTTGTGCTGATGTATTACCAGGTTTAAATCAGACTGTTTCTTTAAACTTGTACTAAGGTATAAACAAATGTGCATAAAATAGAGTTCTGTGCTTCTGCAACTATTGTTTTAACTTGGATTGATTGTTTAACTGAATAATTAATGGTTGTGTGATTTTTTGATAGTATATAAAAATGGTTAGCATGCGTTAGTATTTTATACACTGATGAAGAGTTTGTTTGACCTGAAAGCTTTGTTTTATTAAACATTTATTCAGTATCAGCGTTGCTTGGTTTGTTTCATACTACATCTTCTAGCCATAACCCATGATATTCCCTTTGCAGGTCATATGGTCATAAAACGTACAATGAGATGTATTATGTAGAACTCTTACTGGCCTGGGATTTCCAGAGATGTAACGGGGTACTGCAGGACCTGTGAGCAGTGCCAAAAGGTAGGCAAGGCAGGAGACAAGGTGAGAGCTCCTTTGATGGCTTTGCTTGTGATTGAGGAGCCATTTTAGAGGGTAACTATGGATATTGTTGGGCCTCTGAGCATCCCAAGTTCCACAGGGAAAAAGTATATCCTAGTGGTAGTAGATTATGCTACAGGATACCCTGAGGCAGTGGCTTTGTCTTCCATTGAGGTGCAAAAGGTTGTGTGGCAAATGCTTTGTTAGAGATTTTCAGCAGGGTAGGTTTCCCAAAAGAAATACAGACTGATTGAGGAGCCAATTTCATGTCAGACCTGCTGGCTTGTCTGTGGAAGTACTGTGGGGTGAAGCACATAATGACCACACCCTGCCATCCACAGACTAATGGTTTTGTTGAGAGGTTAAACTCTACACTCAAGTCCATGCTACTGGCATTTGCAGACCAGTTTAAGAGGGAGTGGGACAAATATTTGCCCCATCTGTTGTTTGCTTACAGGGAGGGTCCCCAGGAATCATAGGTTCATAGGTTCATAGGTAGGTACTAGGCTATCGACCCTAGGGCCCATACAAGCCTAGCCAAAAAATGTACCCTGGCTTTCGCCACCCAAGAAAATTATTTTCCTGTGCCCCTGTCGAGCAGAGCCACAGAAGTGATCCCCGGGGTGAATTTCCCATTTCCCATCCAATCATCAAGATTTTTCTTGAAGAATGCTAATGAGGAGCTCTGTTTGACATAGATAGGTAGTCTGTTCCAGAGTATGGAAAGTCTCTGGGACAGGAATCTATCCCTCCAGCATGTTCTGTTTATTGTGGTGACAAGGTTTAGGTCCCTAGAGTGTAGCTCAGAGGGATTGGGATTTCTTTAAGTGGAGCATGTCCAACAGTTCTGAGTTTGGCATAGCTTTGTATGTTAGGCAGAGATTGCCCCTGAGTAGGCGATATGTGATGGAGTAAAGCTGTAGTTTTTTGAGACGGTCTGCGTAGGGTATCTGTTTGAGGCCAGTAATCCTCTTTGTGAGGTATTTCTGTGGTCTTTCCAGTTGTTGTAGATGTCTTGTGAGGTACATACCAAACGGGGTGTTGTACTCTATAATGGGTCTAATGAGTGATGAGCAGAGGGGAACAATGACCTCTTTTTTTCTGGATGAGAATCCTTTTGTGATGAGATGAGCCACGTAGAATGATTTCCTGACCATTGTGCTGATGTGATTATCAAAGGAGAGACTACTGTCCACCTGTGTCCCAAGGTCTCTTATCACATTTTCAGCATTAAGTAGGCTACCAGCTATGTGGTAGTTCATGGGTACAGAGTTTTTACCAAAAGGGGTGACAATACACTTTTTGGCATTGAGCTTCAGGCCATGGCTTTGACACCAGGTATCTGTCTCAGTGAGGCCCTTTTGTAGTTTGGTTTTTCACCCTTTGAGTTTTTGTATGGGCATAGGGTATGGGACCTCTAGACTTAATTCGTAATGAGTGGGAGGGTGAGTGTGAATCTCACCAGAAGTCTCATGTGGTATATGTCCTAAACCTCAGGACAAGGCTCTGGGAACTGATGGGCTTGGCCCAGAAGAACCTGGCAGAAGCCCAACAGCAGAAAAAAGTCTGGTATGATAGGAATGCTTGAGCTAGAGACTATGCTGTAGGATAGCAGGCAATGGTTCTCATTCTTGTCAGACACAACAAGCTGCAAGCAGCCTGGGAGGGACCGCACAAGGTGGTAAGGAACATCAGTGATGTTAGCTACATGGGAGAACTACTAGGCAGGAGGCAGGAGGCAGGCAATGGTTCTCATTCTTGTCAGACACAACAAGCTGCAAGCAGCCTGGGAGGGACCGCACAAGGTGGTAAGGAACATCAGTGATGTTAGCTACATGGGAGAACTACTAGGCAGGAGGCAGGAGAAAAAACTGTACCGTGTTAACATGATGAAACCTTACCATGATAGGAAGGCTCTTGTGCTGAGTATTTGCAGTGAATTGCAAGAGGAGTCTGAGGAAGATCTGGTGACTGATCTCCTCAGTGAGGCTCGGACTGACACCTCAGTGGAAGGGGTAGCAATGTCCCAGCAGCTATCTCCTACCCAGGTCTGAGAAATCTGAGCAGTGTTACAGGAGTTTGGGGACATGTTCACTGGGAACCCAGGGTCCATCCACCTGGTGCAGCAACAGGTGAATACAGGACCCCAAAGGCCTATTAGGCAGGCCCCTTATAGGGTGTCTGAGAGAGTCAAACAGACTCTGGGGGAGGAGATACAGAAAATGTTGAAACTAGGGATAATTCAGGAGTCCAACAGTCCCTGAGCCTCCCCAGTGGTGCTGGTGCCAAAGAAAGATGGCAGCACTAGGTTCTGTGTGGACTACAGGAAAAAAATAGTCACCCAGAGTCAGATGCTTACCCCATGCCTAGGACAAATGAAGCCCTAGAACAGCTGGGTGGGGCTAATTATCTTACCACCATTTATCTTACTAAGAGTTCCTAGCAGGTGCCCTTGACTCCCAGTGCTAGAGAGAGGTCAGCCTTTGTGACTCCTTTTGGCTTGTATGAGTTCACAAAAATGCCATTTGAGATGCAAATGCCCCAGTGACTTTCCAGAGGCTGGTAGATCATATCCTAGCAGGAGCAGGGGATTTTGCCCTTGCTTACCTAGATGATATTGCCATTTCAGGGAGGTGCTGGGCAGACTACAGAGGGCAGGGTTGACCATTAAGCTAAGCAAATGTCAGTTGGGTATGGCAGAGGTCTCCTACCTAGGACATAGAGTGGGGAGTGGTAAGGTCAGGTTAGAACCAGCCAAAGTAGAAGACATTCAGGCATGGCCTGCACCCATTACCAAAAAGTAGGTGAGGGCATTTTTAAGGACAGCAGGGTACTACAGAAAGTTCATCCCTAGTTATAGTACCATAGCTGCTCCCCTTACAGACCTGACAAGGAAAACAGGCCAGATAATGTAATGTGGACCCCAGCATGTGAGCAGGCATTCCAGAAGCTTAAAGAAGCTTTGGGAGGACACCCTGTGTTAACCAGTCCAGATTACAACAAAGAATTTGTTGTGCAGGTAGATGCTTCGAACCATGGGGTGGTGGCTGTACATAGCCAGATTTCTTCAGAGGGAGAAGAGCACCCAGTAGTTTTATCTCAGTCATAGGCTCCAACCCAGGGAGGAATGCTATGCAGCTGTAGAAAATGAATGTCTAGCCAAAGTGTGGGCACTGCAGAAACTTTAGCCTTATCTGTATGGAAGGAAATTCACTGTAGTTACAGATCACAGTCCACTAACATGGTTACATCGAGCCAGCCAGCAAAATACGAAGTTGCTAAGATGGAGCCTAGGGTTGCAAGCATATGATATGACAGTGCAGCACCACAGTGGGGTTCGCTGCTGTCAAGGCATAGGTATTCCCAGATAGGCTCAATCCTCTCAAGCAAGGTTTCTCAAGGGCCACTTAGACAACTATCTTGAGTTCTCGAGGGTTGTGAAGGCTGCCAGCCCAGCTAGATAACATTTTGTAAATAATTCTATGCCATTGTAAATATTAATATGATCCACAGGCTTATTTTATAAATGTAAGAAAACTGTATTATGTGCTAAGCTTCAAGATTGTACCCACAGTGCACCCTGCTGGATTAAAGGAAAAATGTGTACAAACTCTAAGCCTATGTAATGTAATGTATGTTTCATAGTAGAAATTGGGATATACAGAGTTAACTTGCAAAACTCTAAGAAAATAAGTTGATAAGTAAAGAATTTTATGATGTGTTATAAAGTCAGTTTATCTCAAACTAAGAGACAGGATATTTAGGCTAGGAGTTTCTTTCTATTGTCTTAAGAGAGAGAAAATTACTAGGTTTCAGATGTAAAGTGTTTTTGTACTGCTCTGTGACTTCCTAGCAGCTGTACATCTGAGAATCACATTTTGACAGAGGCATATTAAATTCTGTTGGTTTCTCTTTAGCCTGGGAACTAGATGCAAGTGTCAACTAACTAACCCAACAGTAATGTGTATTATTAATTTAAGAACTATCTCAGAGAAAGAGTGCATTTTGTATTTGTCTCTGAATCTGAACACATATATTCAGCACTTGTATCTGCCTGGGTCTGTAAGTAAGACATTTAGAGCATAGTATCTCTTAGAGATATTTAGGAATATAGCAAGATTAGTGTAGATGTTTTCTATATTTATGTGAAACTATTTTACTATGTTATTTTAAAGTATTTTAAAGTATTTCCTGTGATTTCTGAACTCTATCATCACTGTGCTGAGTTAAGGAGTAGTATCTTGTCCTTTTATTTATTATTAAATATTTTTAAACCTTTTAATTGTGGCTGTTTTTTGTGTAGAGATATATAAGCTCTGAGAGTACTTGCATGTATTTGGTGATACTGTACAAGCCACTCCAGAGTATGGAAAGTCTCTGGGACAGGAATCTATCCCTCCAGCATGTTCTGTTTATTGTGGTGACAAGGTTTAGGTCCCTAGAGTGTGTAGCTCAGAGGGATTGGGATTTCTTTAAGTGGAGCATGTCCAACAGTTCTGAGTTTGGCATAGCTTTGTATGTTAGGCAGAGATTGCCCCTGAGTAGACGATATGTGATGGAGTAAAGCTGTAGTTTTTTGAGACGGTCTGCGTAGGGTATCTGTTTGAGGCCAGTAATCCTCTTTGTGAGGTATTTCTGTGGTCTTTCCAGTTGTTGTAGATGTCTTGTGAGGTACATACCAAACGGGGTGTTGTACTCTATAATGGGTCTAATGAGTGATGAGCAGAGGGGAACAATGACCTCTTTTTTTCTGGATGAGAATCCTTTTGTGATGAGATGAGCCACGTAGAATGATTTCCTGACCA
This sequence comes from Protopterus annectens, assembly GCF_019279795.1. Lineage (NCBI taxonomy): Eukaryota > Metazoa > Chordata > Ceratodontiformes > Protopteridae > Protopterus > Protopterus annectens. Next base: position 993,313,314 of record NC_056732.1, on the reverse strand, counting down.
TTGTGCTGATGTGATTATCAAAGGAGAGACTACTGTCCACCTGTGTCCCAAGGTCTCTTATCACATTTTCAGCATTAAGTAGGCTACCAGCTATGTGGTAGTTCATGGGTACAGAGTTTTTACCAAAAGGGGTGACAATACACTTTTTGGCATTGAGCTTCAGGCCATGGCTTTGACACCAGGTATCTGTCTCAGTGAGGCCCTTTTGTAGTTTGGTTTTTCACCCTTTGAGTTTTTGTATGGACATAGGGTATGGGACCTCTAGACTTAATTCGTAATGAGTGGGAGGGTGAGTGTGAATCTCACCAGAAGTCTCATGTGGTATATGTCCTAAACCTCAGGACAAGGCTCTGGGAACTGATGGGCTTGGCCCAGAAGAACCTGGCAGAAGCCCAACAGCAGAAAAAAGTCTGGTATGATAGGAATGCTTGAGCTAGAGACTATGCTGTAGGCCAGCAGGCAATGGTTCTCATTCTTGTCAGACACAACAAGCTGCAAGCAGCCTGGGAGGGACCGCACAAGGTGGTAAGGAACATCAGTGATGTTAGCTACATGGGAGAACTACTAGGCAGGAGGCAGGAGGCAGGCAATGGTTCTCATTCTTGTCAGACACAACAAGCTGCAAGCAGCCTGGGAGGGACCGCACAAGGTGGTAAGGAACATCAGTGATGTTAGCTACATGGGAGAACTACTAGGCAGGAGGCATGAGCAAAAACTGTACCGTGTTAACATGATGAAACCTTACCATGATAGGAAGACTCTTGTGCTGAGTATTTGCAGTGAATTGCAAGAGGAGTCTGAGGAAGATCTGGTGACTGATCTCCTCAGTGAGGCTCGGACTGACACCTCAGTGGAAGGGGTAGCAATGTCCCAGCAGCTATCTCCTACCCAGGTCTGAGAAATCTGAGCAGTGTTACAGGAGTTTGGGGACATGTTCACTGGGAACCCAGGGTCCATCCACCTGGTGCAGCAACAGGTGAATACAGGACCCCAAAGGCCTATTAGGCAGGCCCCTTATAGGGTGTCTGAGAGAGTCAAACAGACTCTGGGGGAGGAGATACAGGAAATGTTGAAACTAGGGATAATTCAGGAGTCCAACAGTCCCTGAGCCTCCCCAGTGGTGCTGGTGCCAAAGAAAGATGGCAGCACTAGGTTCTGTGTGGACTACAGGAAAAAAATAGTCACCCAGAGTCAGATGCTTACCCCATGCCTAGGACAAATGAAGCCCTAGAACAGCTCGGTGGGGCTAATTATCTTACCACCATTTATCTTACTAAGAGTTCCTAGCAGGTGCCCTTGACTCCCAGAGCTAGAGAGAGGTCAGCCTTTGTGACTCCTTTTGGCTTGTATGAGTTCACAAAGATGCCATTTGAGATGCAAATGCCCCAGTGACTTTCCGGAGGCTGGTAGATCATATCCTAGCGGGAGCAGGGGATTTTGCCCTTGCTTACCTAGATGATATTGCCATTTCAGGGAGGTGCTGGGCAGACTACAGAGGGCAGGGTTGACCATTAAGCTAAGCAAATGTCAGTTGGGTATGGCAGAGGTCTCCTACCTAGGACATAGAGTGGGGAGTGGTAAGGTCAGGTTAGAACCAGCCAAAGTAGAAGACATTCAGGCATGGCCTGCACCCATTACCAAAAAGTAGGTGCGGGCATTTTTAGGGACAGCAGGGTACTACAGAAAGTTCATCCCTAGTTATAGTACCATAGCTGCTCCCCTTACAGACCTGACAAGGAAAACAGGCCAGATAATGTAATGTGGACCCCAGCATGTGAGCAGGCATTCCAGAAGCTTAAAGAAGCTTTGGGAGGACACCCTGTGTTAACCAGTCCAGATTACAACAAAGAATTTGTTGTGCAGGTAGATGCTTCGAACCATGGGGTGGTGGCTGTACATAGCCAGATTTCTTCAGAGGGAGAAGAGCACCCAGTAGTTTTTTATCTCAGTCATAGGCTCCAACCCAGGGAGGAATGCTATGCAGCTGTAGAAAATGAATGTCTAGCCAAAGTGTGGGCACTGCAGAAACTTTAGCCTTATCTGTATGGAAGGAAATTCACTGTAGTTACAGATCACAGTCCACTAACATGGTTACATCGAGCCAGCCAGCAAAATACGAAGTTGCTAAGATGGAGCCTAGGGTTGCAAGCATATGATATGACAGTGCAGCACCACAGTGGGGTTCGCGTTGCCAAGGCATAGGTATTCCCAGATAGGCTCAATCCTCTCAAGCAAGGTTTCTCAAGGGCCACTTAGAAAACTAGCTTGAGTTCTCGGGGTTGTGAAGGCTGCCAGCCCAGCTAGATAACATTTTGTAAATAATTCTATGCCATTGTAAATATTAATATGATCCACAGGCTTATTTTATAAATGTAAGAAAACTGTATTATGTGCTAAGCTTCAAGATTGTACCCACAGTGCACCCTGCTGGATTAAAGGAAAAATGTGTACAAACTCTAAGCCTATGTAATGTAATGTATGTTTCATAGTAGAAATTGGGATATACAGAGTTAACTTGCAAAACTCTAAGAAAATAAGTTGATAAGTAAAGAATTTTATGATGTGTTATAAAGTCAGTTTATCTCAAACTAAGAGACAGGATATTTAGGCTAGGAGTTTCTTTCTATTGTCTTAAGAGAGAGAAAATTACTAGGTTTCAGATGTAAAGTGTTTTTGTACTGCTCTGTGACTTCCTAGCAGCTGTACATCTGAGAAATACGCATTTTTGACAGAGGCATATTAAATTCTGTTGGTTTCTCTTTAGCCTGGGAACTAGATGCAAGTGTCAACTAACTAACCCAACAGTAATGTGTATTATTAATTTAAGAACTATCTCGGAGAGAAAGAGTGCATTTTGTATTTGTCTCTGAATCTGAACACATATATTCAGCACTTGTATCTGCCTGGGTCTGTAAGTAAGACATTTAGAGCATAGTATCTCTTAGAGATATTTAGGAATATAGCAAGATTAGTGTAGATGTTTTCTATATTTATGTGAAACTATTTTACTATGTTATTTTAAAGTATTTTAAAGTATTTCCTGTGATTTCTGAACTCTATCGTCACTGTGCTGAGTTAAGGAGTAGTGTCTTGTCCTTTTATTTATTATTAAATATTTTTAAACCTTTTAATTGTGGCTGTTTTTTGTGTAGAGATATATAAGCTCTGAGAGTACTTGCATGTATTTGGTGATACTGTACAAGCCACTCCTAAATAGCCTTAGCCTTAGTCACACTTACCATTTGGATAATAGTAACATTGCACAGTAGAATTGGATACCCTTTGGTAAGGCCCTTTGTAGTAGCTGATAAGGGTGGTTGGTGGCAGGTGGTACTACTCTATAATCTAGGCAGAAGGGGGCATAGCTAGAGAACCAGTGCTAGCCTTCCCCAGGAGTGTCTGTGTGTTTGTATATAAATCAAATCTCAAAATAGTTGAACAAAACAGCAGCAGAATGGCAATGGTGTAAACGTAGCAAACCAACAACAAAGGAACACCAAGAAATCATCAGAGAAGAATGCAGGTATTTTAGTGTAAAACACTTTAATTGCGCTATTCATCAAAACGACTTCCTTAGAAACACAAAATGTAACCATGTATACACACTTTAAATATTGTGTTCAATTAAAAAAGAACCAATCAACTATGTGTGAGTCAGCTACTTGGGCAGGGACATGAAACACACTGGTTGGACAGAGAGGGTGCTGGAAGTTTTTGGCTTGACCACTCAGCTGAGATCTTCCCTATACCTGTGCCAGTGGGGAGTCTTATTGGAGATCTGGAGAGGAAGGTAGAAACCAGCCCCAGACTGACTGTGATCTCTGTGTGCTCTTAAGGGAAATTGTACTTTACTGTGCGTGTACTGTTCATCCTCTCAATGTGCACATCCATCACTGGTGTTAGTGGTAAGGATTGAGGATCTTCGATTACTGGACCAGTAGGGCAGCCACAAAGAAGCATCACACAGCAGATTTTCCAATATATGGCCATGGTATACTATGTGCAATTGGCAAAGGTGTTGGAGGTGGAATGGCCAGTGTATGAGTAAGGCATTCCAGATTGATTACAGCACATTTTCTTAATAGCAGGCCACTGGCATCTATGTGTCACTGAATTATGCCAGCTACTCATGTCCAAAATAGATGATGACACCTGGGATGCAGGTGGAACACCCATTTAAAGCCAAGTCTGCTTCACCACACCACTGGAGGGAAATTTTTGTGGAGAGATGGGCGGTGGAATATGTTAATCTGTAGTAACACATTATGTGACACTGAAAGTAAAGTAAACATGGAAGCTATGGTTAAAATAATTAGCAACAATGCAAACAGAGACAATGAAGCAGGTGCCTAACAAATATGCAACTATAACATCAGTAGCGTATACATACCCTGATGCCTGTACACTCTTGCTTGCTACCTCTGGCAAATTAAACTACTGTTCTCTATTTCACCACACATTGAAAAATAAAATTAAAAAATAAGTACATCCATAAAACTGAAAAAAATGCAAGTAGGTTAAGAAGACTGCCTACTTATGTACAAGCAACCACCAGTTGCTAGTACTTACTTACAACCCAGGCTCCTTTTCTCTATCTTTCTCTTCCTATTGGCTAATAATGTTATGGTGGCAACTCTTTAGGTCATTGTATAGATACCAGAGCTGGTGATGCCACAGTATCATTCCCCACCTTGGCAAGGCAGTGCCAGGTAGCCATCTTTTATTTTGACAATCAAATGTGACTCCAAGAGGAGCTCCTGATGATCCCAATACAGGAAGAACATAAAAATCTTTATCTCTATCATGCACTACGTGGGAGTGTATGTGGTCAGTGGCTGACTGGGGTTACGTGGATTACGGCTTGGAGTAAGCACCTCATTGATTCTTTCAAGCTTTTTTTAAAGTTGTTTCAGGTTTCAACTTTCTGTTACTTAAGAAGTTAACTTGTGAGTGTTTCTGCCATTTCACACTGAGCTAATCGGAGGAAAGGTACTGAGCAAACCCTGATTTGTGATATATAAAATTAAGTATCCTGTTTTTTTATTACTTTTTATGAGTATTTACAGCACTTTTATTGTCTGCTGCATACTTTTCTAGCTAGTTTCACTGTGTGTGAGGTATTAACTGGAAATTTTCTACTTTTGTTCAGCACCTGTTTGGGTTTGTTTGTTCTGATTTTTGACTCCCACCCTCCCTCCCTATTGGTATCTTGTTCTATCGGTATCCTGTTCTTATACTTGGTGGCTTTGCAGCTGCCTGCCCTTGATGTAAATTTGATCTGGCACACTCCTCCCAGCTTAGTGTCATTACCTCATTCTACCTAATACAGGGAGAACATTTGAGAAGGCCAACCAACTTAGTTCTTAACCTTGAGTTTTCTTCTGCTCCTCCTTACTCCCTTTCCGCTTTAGAAAAAAAATTCTAAGCTTGTTTCCTGCCTTTCCTGTAAGTAGTCTAGTCCAGATACAGATTTGCTGTATCCAGGAGTGTTTGTAAGCTTCTCAGCCCCTGCCACTTAGCTAGGGTTAAACTATTCCCTGTGCCATAAAGTCTGCTCTTCATATGTTCCCTTAGAACAAGCCAGTTTTTTACTTTTAGCATGTAAATCTGTGTCTTTGAGCTCAGCACTTGCTCAGAACTCATTGTAAACACTAAATAAGATACAAATTACTACAGTACTACTCAACTTTCCTCACTTGTCTAGAGGAAAACAGATTTTAGTACTTAATAAATAAGCACCTATCCAGGCATGTCTAAGGGTCAGCTCCCAGTGTTTTCCCCTGTCGACCTGATGAATCTGGGCATCTTGGGGCAATGCAGCAATTGCCTCATGTACACAGGCAACCCTCTCCAACTACCACCAAACACTACAACCTGTGAGAGATGCACTTATATAACCAAACTGGAAGCAAATGTTTCTTCGCCCAAGACTGGACTAGACAGTCAAGAGGAGAGGGTGAACACTTGCACCACACGACACTCATCACATAGTCCTTCAAAATTTACACCACCAAAACACACACATAGAATCACAAAACACACACCTATATTCATGGATGCTCTCAATGAAAATCTGCCCAAGCAACAAGGACCTCCAAAGGGAATGCAAGCAACCTCCACCCCCCCAACACAACCAAATGACACATAGCCCACAAACTCAGTGTGCCACTCAACCACAGCCCATAAAGCATAAGAACTTACCCAACACTATAGTCATAGGTGACTCTATAATCAGGCACACTAATGTTTCACTGACCAGGCTAAACAAGAAGACAGTTACTGTCAGCTGCCTGTCAGGTGCCAGGATCCGGCACATAATGCACACACTCAGGTCACTCCACAACAAGTACAAATATAACTCTGTCATTGTCCATGTTGGTGTGAATGACCTGAGGCATACCACCCTGGACAACATGAAAAGAGACATGAAAGAGCTGTCCGATCTTGTAGCCCAATCAGGAATGACCCTAGCCCTGAGTAGCAATCTGCCATCACCCAGAATGATACCACAGTACAAGGACAAAATGATTGACTTCAACAATTGGCTAAGCTACTGGTGTCATTCTAAGGGGATCCGGTATCTGTCTGCCTAGGATGATATGACCAACAGACTACGAAGCTTTGCCAGAGATGGCCTGCACCTGTCGCCCTTAGGATTCTGGATACTGGCTAAGGCTCTTGCCACCCCTATAGTATATTTTTTATGCAAGGTTCAAATGACAAACTCACCACCATAACAGGTACAAGCAAGCAAAATCTGAGGGTAATGCTACTCAATGCTAGAAGTCTAAACCTCAAAATGCACTCACTCAAGGACTCCTTAAAATAAAGAACATCGACATCTGTGCAATGACAGAGACCTGGTTCAAGGCTCCAGAGAGCACCCCTGCATTACCAGGCTATAATTCATACCACACCTTTCAGCCACCTAACCTGGACCGAAACACTAAAGCTGGAGGCTTGTTCATATTCATTAAGGATATTTACACCTCCAGGCTAGTTGCTCAGCATAATGCATACAAGATTATCCAAGGGCAACTAACTCTGGGCAAGACCGCAATCCAAATTGTAGCTTGCTACAGATCCCCCACAATGCCCCATGATTCCCACTCCTCATTTCTTGATACAGTGGAAAATATTAGGGTACAACCTAACACCCTAATAATGAGTGATTTCAACTACTCCACCATTAACTGGGAAAACTACTCATTTACCAACTCTTTTTCTCAACATTTTCTGGAATTCATAAATTCCAACGCCTTGGATCAACTTATCCACACCCCCACCAGGGGCAGCAATATCCTCGACCTAGTCATTACCAACATGGGCAACCGGTGTTCCACACAAGGAGTCATTTCCTCATTGGTCAGATCCGACCACAAGCTAATCACCTTAGACATCCACATTCTGCCCCCACCCCCTTTAGGGAAACCACCATAAAAAGTTTCTCCAAAGCCAACTTCACACTTCTTAAGACAGAAGTGGCAAACTTCACGACACCCATGCAGATGGACAATAGAGGTACGACTGCTGAATCCTACACAAATGCACTTTATAAGCACTTACATGAGTGCATGGATCTTGCAATCCCTAACAGAACCAAGATGCTATCCTCCAAAAAAATGAAGCCAATGTGGTGGTCCCCTGCCATAAACAAACTCTACAACAGAAGAAAGAAACTGTTGCAAAAAAGAGTAAAATCCCATGATTGGAGGAACTCCCTGGTCAGCGTCAGTAAAAAGCTCAGATCCCTCATAAAGTCTTCCAAAGCTAGTTACAAAAACAAAATTGCCACTGATTCTAAAGACAACCACAAAGCATTCTATAGCTATGTCAATAATCTCAATGGCAACACTCAGATCTGCTTTGAGTTACAGCACAATGGCAGTAAATATCATAACCAACTGATATTGCCAACATCCTGACAAATAAGTTCAGTGCTAACTTTACCCCCTCTCACCCCCTAAAGGGCCCATCTCAATACCGAAAGAATGCAAAGTTCCTGTAATCATGGCTGCACAGGTAAAAACCACACTCTCCAAAGCCAAGAACACAGCATCCATGGGACCTGACAACATCCCAGACTGCGTTCTACATGAACTACAGAATGAACTGGCACCCCACCTAAGTACCATGTTCAATCATTGCCTCACCTCAGGCTTTGTGCCCACTGAAGGGCAAACAGTGACAGATATCCCACTCCACAAAGGGGGAGCCACCACGGATCCTGGGAACTACCACCCCATCAGTCTGACAAGCCTGTCTGCAAATCTATGGAACATATCATCATGGAACTTATAAACAATGACATTGGTAATATCCAAACCCTGGACCCCACCCAATTTGGGTTTGTAAAAGGCAGATCACATCTCCTAAACTAGATAGACTTCTTTGATGCGGTCACCAAAGCTGTAGATGAAGGTAAGGTGGTTCACATAGCCTATCTATATCTCACCAAGGCTTTTGACACCATACCCCACTCTGGAATTATAGATAAATTCACTAAACTAGGTATAAATCCCTATGTCACAAAATGGGTTGCTAACTGGCTCACTGACAGGACCCACTCTGTGAAAGTAGCAGACTCCAAATCCGACTTCAGACCAGTGACAAGTGGAGTACCACAGGGTTCAGTCCTGTGTTCTCTCCTGTTTGGTATCTACTTCTCAGAAGTACAGGCTAACAAAGAAGGTCTTTGCCAAATGAAGTTCACAAATGACTGCAAACTAGGAGTCATAATCAAAACTCCTAACAATGTGGACATCCTGCAAAAGGGCCTCACTGAGACAGATGCCTGGTGTCAAAGCCATGGCTTCAAGCTCAATGCCAAAAAGTGCATTGTCATCTCTTTTGGTAAAAACTCTGTATCCATGAACTACCACATAAGCGGTAGTCTACTTAACATTGAAAGTGTGATAAGAGACCTTGAGACATAGGTGGACAGTATTCTCTCCTTTCATAATCACATCGCCACAGTAGTCAGAAAATCCTTCTACGTGGCACACCTCATAACAAAAGGTTTCTCATCCAGGAAAAAGGAGGTTTTTGTTCCCTGTACCCGTCACTCATCAGACCCATTATAGAGTATAACACCCCTTCTGGTATGTTCCACACATCTACAACAACGAGAAAGGCCGCAGAAATACCTCACAAAGAGAACTACTGGCCTCAAACAGATGCCCCATGCAGGCCATCTCAAAAAACTCCAGCTTTATTCCGGCACATATCACCTACTCAGAGGCGATGTCTTCTGACATACAAAGCTATGTCAAACCCAGAGCTGTTGGACGTGCTCCACTTACAAAAATCCCAACCACTCCGAGCTACAGGCTCTAGGGACCTAAACCTTGTCACCACAATAAACAGAACATGCTGGAGGGATAGATTCCTGTCCCACAGACTTCCCATACTCTGGAACAAATTACCTATCTATATCAAACAAAGCTCCTTATTAGCACTCTTCAAGAAAAATCTTGATAATTGCATGGGAGACAGGAAATTCCTGCCGGGGAACACTTCTGTGGCTCTGCTCGACAGGGGTACAGGAAAATAATTTTCTTTGTTGGCAAAAGCCAGGGTATCTTTTTGGCTAGTCTTATATAGGCCCTAGGGCCAATAGCCTAGTACCTACCTATGAACCTATGAACCTAGACACATTGCCTTCAAAAGCCATGGCCATTTTACAGGTTACAATCAAGAAGGAAATTGTAGCAGATTCACATAAATGCACATTATGGGTATAACATGGCATGCATAAATAGACAATAGGTATTCACAATGAAGCCAAAAGCTATCATACAGATGAGAATCACTAAATCTAGTGACATGGGGAAGATATGCTGGACTAATAGTATCAGCCCAGAGCAAACCACATTGTTGGGTGCAGTTGATTAACAGTGTTCCAAGTACTTCAATGTGAATTAAGAAGCCTGTAGACCCACAAAAGTCACAAACCTGCCCATGCACACACAGATCACTTCTCAGTCTTCAGTAAGGGTAAGCAGGCAGGCACAAGCCTCACTGCACAGTCCAGGGCTGGAATGCATTACATTAAATGGGTTCTCAGTCTTCAGTAAGGGTAAGCAGGCAGGCACAAGCCTCACTGCACAGTCCAGGGCTGGAATGCATTACATTAAATAGGTTCTCAGTCTTCAGTAAGGATACGCAGGCAGGCATAAGCCTCACTGCACAGTCCAGGGCTGGAATGCATTACGTTTAATGAGCTCTCAGTCTTCAGTAAGGGTAACCAGGCAGGCACAAGCCTCACTGCACAGTCCAGGGCTGGAATTCATTACATTTAATGGGTTAATGAGGGACAGTTAGCCTAAATTTCCTCATTAGCATAATTCGCTCACTATAAACCCCAAAATCATGAGATAAAAGCAGGCACCAACATGCAGTGCTTATTGTGTTATTAAATATTTCAGAACTAGTGACAGGAACACACCTGAGTTATTTGCAGTGGTCTGCAGAGGGAAACACAGATCTACATCTGCTGTGGTAAGGGTTTGCAGGCCAGTGGCAAGTGTAAAGACTGACTGGATAACTCAAACAATTTTTTTGCTTACACCAGAGAGGGTTTGCTTCATGGCCACTGACCTTAATGTGTTTGGGGACTACAGAAAAGGTTGTGATAGATTTATGTAGTAAGTATGTAAGACATTGTTTTACAGATTAAAGAAATGTGGAACATCTGCTGGGGTAAGGGTCCACAACCCATAGGTAGGTGGGGAGACTGACTGGCAAGAGTGTTGCTCAACCTCCTAGTACTGCACTATATCACTGAAAGTGTAGTGTAGTCCTGTTTCAATGCCCTAAAGCATTAAATTGCAGCAGCAGTAAAGGAGCAGATTACATACCCCTGGATGCATTGCATTTACCCTCTGTTAGCCAGCCTATACATATCACCAGTTACACACCACTTTGCAGTGGTTGTTTAAAGTTATATTTAGTGGAAATAGGAAGGCTGGAGAGAGCAGCAGACTATTATCATTTACACAGAATTGTTGGAAGACTATGAAAAGAAGAAAGTATATCAGCAGTTCAGCTATGAGCCTGCCTCTCAAATTCTTTACTCAATAATTTTGGACAGAGCAAAAAAATGTGGGAGAAGAAAATCTCAAAATCAGGAATGAATTTAAAAGTTATTATAATAAACTGAAAAGTTTCACAACATTTTCTGAACAATAAGAAGTGTTTATGACTGGCATTTACTTTAATTAATTATCAGAGATTTATATGAAAATTAATCATAACACAGCAAAACTACGAGGCAAAATCATGAGCACTCTGCAAAATCAGGGACAGCTGAGAGATATGACAGACTACATTTTCTTTGTTCCAGGAGTCTGTTCTCCAATGTACAGATGAAATTGGTGACTCAGTACTTGCATTTGTATTTATTTGTTTATTTATTAGACCTCTTTTTGAAGCTGAGTGAAATGACATTCTCGTGCTATCTTAACTTATTGATTTTAAATATTGCTCTTAATGCACGGGGCTACCCTGCAGGGGATATTGGAGCAGAGCTATGCTCCCAGAGTAAACAACAAATTAGAAAGCTTTATTTAAATGTTAACTAACATACTTCATTTATTGAAATGCATTTCTTCTTGTGTCTCACACAATAGTGCGTTAGATTCATAATTATATGTACTCTACATAAATTATTTTGTAATGTCTGACTTTGTATTTTCTCTTAGGCTGTATCCGAAAGATGCTTTTGTGCATGTGTGTGTGTGTGTGTGTGTGTGTGTGGGGGGGGGGGGGGGTTTGGGCAGTTTGTAATGGAGCTCTGAACTTTTACAACTTACTCTCAAGTCTGTAATGTCTGAAGAGATTGTTGTGTGGTTAAGCACATTATAACTGTGGGATAATGTTTTTAACTTAAACACTATAAAAGAAAAATGTGATTTTATAACCGAGTGACTAATCTGTAAAATTAAGAATTTTTAATAGTATATGTTACAGATTTTAACCATGCTATGAGCTTCCTTCTTGGTTAGTACATGTTCCATGTTTTGCCCATTAGTTCCACGTGACTGGAAGTGTAGTGTTTACATGTTGAATATGTAAAGTTGACTATGACTGTGAATTATTTTCCTTGTTGGAGATGTGGACAGTATAGCATTCATGAAATTGCTAGCCAGCTCTCTTTTTTTAATTTCTCCAAATCTTTTGGATTTCTAATACCATGACAGGAATGGACCCCATTCCTAAGTCAAAGTACAATTAAAAGTTCATGAATTAGTATTGTTTCATTCGTTGATATCAGCCAAAAGTGCTGTTCGCAGCACCTGCAATGTGCCCAGTAATGACTCCTTCTGCAATTCATATGGAGTTACATGTATTGCCAGCATATCTAAATAGGATTGTAGACTCTTTTTTATAAGACCCGTTGCTCCTGCTACTATTGGAACTATCTGGGTATCTTTCTTCCATATTATACAGCTCCTATCTGTATTGCCTGATGCTGACTGAAGTTGCATTTTTTTTCTTTTGGGAGGAGATTGTTGTGTCTTGCCTGGTGGTGCTCTGGGTGTGTGCAAAGTTGAGTTGTTTATCTCTCACATATATTCTAATTTTTGAGGAACTGGGTGTGTGGTAAAATTTATCTCAACATTTTACATTTTAGCAACTCATTATGTTTTCCTTTCATATTATTTCTAAGACAAAAAGAGTTATGTTGCAACCAAATGATTGTTCTGGCAAGAAAAAATTAGAAGTTTGCATTATCAAAACTTTTTATAACGCAAACGTTTTAGCCATGTTATATTTCCTTCCTAGTTCTGTTAGCAAATGTTCCATATTTTGCCCATGTGTTCCACATTATCACAGGTAGAGAGAATATGGTCACATTTTGCAGATGGAAGATTGGCTATGGCTGTAGTTTAATTATTTTGCTTGTGGGACTATGAATGGTACTGTAATAATCTCAAACTACACTAAACTGAATATAAACAAGTTTCAGCAGAAAAAAAATTAATAAGCATTTATAGCTTTAATCATCTCATTCATTAAAACCACACATGCTGAAATTCCTCTTGTGAGGCTTGTACATAGGCATTATTAATAAATTCAGAAAATCAAAATTTCATCTTGATACCCTCCTACAAAAAATATTCATAACTGAAGTGGTTAATTGTGGTCACATACTCCCTTTTGTGCACTACCTCAAAACATTTGAGCCTTAATTATTTCTTCTGGTGGTATTACTACAAACTAGAAACAGAATGCTAGGCAATTTGTGCTTTAATTGGATTGCTGCAATTTTGTCCTTCTCAGTGCAGCATTTTCCAGGGGGTTGTTGCAAAATTGTATCATCATGTACTTGTTTATGATTATCATTGTATCTCAGCTCATTCATTGTGTCGTTGAATTCTGAGCTATTTTAATGTATCAAAATCACTATGTTCTTATTATATTTTAATGGTACCTAGTATACTAATGTGATCTAAGAAGCTTGCTCCCAGACTTTATTTCAAGCCCCGTTTATATGAGTCATTTTAGACATGAAGAAATGTGCTTAATAACCACATAAGCAGAATGGCATTGGTGTTTCATAAGTATCTTACATATCTTCCGGAACCTGAATTTTTTTCACTTTTTTGCTTGTAGCACTCAGTTTTGTATTCTCTAAGCAACTCTTAACTCAACAAAAGATGTAAATCAACAATAAAATATACTGGTAGGTGCAACTACTAAAAAAAGCATCTGAACTAGACCTTTTTCTATGTCTGACAATTTGTAGTCCACGAAGTGCTACTAACAAACCCCTAACACAATTCCTGAAGTGTCAAAATATTCATGTAATCTCAGATTCCAAGAACATTTAAAAAACATTTTAAGTAATTTTGCTATTCACCACTGCCTGTGATTGTATGATATGTGCTTTCTTGTTCTGAATTTTGGTGAAATGTGCTATTTTTCCTAAGAAATTTATAATTTCTGTTATGATATATCTTATGCTTAAAAAGCAGCACAGTACAAAATAGGTAGGACTACAAAAGTGGTCAAACTGTATGTTCTTGAATTTCTGCTGAGATGTTTTTCTTTACTTAACATCTCTGTGCATTACATTTTCACACTTTGTTGTAGTGCTAGCTACTCGCTTGATTTGTTACATTGCATACAAGACTTCATCTACACTGCAATTCTTGAGCATGGTAACAAATTAGCAGTTACTGTATGTCGTGCACAATAATAAAAGTTGTAAAACATGTTATTAGAGTTTGGAATGTACTGTTTTTAATAGTTAAAAGGTCTTTCATTTTTAACAACGGATTGTGGGTGAATTGTTATCATGTATCTATAGTTTATATGGCATGTGTTCTTTTTTGTTTTCACATATCCTGCATGCCTTGCCAGCTACCTACTGCACCCCAATTGTGCACCAACATGAACAAGAACTTGGGGCCACTGCTTTTGACTACATCACTGTGAGACTCATTTTGCAGGCTGGTGGGGATTGAGGAACACAAAGAAGATTACAATGATGCTTAAGAGAGGACATGACTTAGGCGCAGGCAGCAGTGGCCATCAAGGTTTTGGTTGTGAGGCAGTGTAAGGTGCAGAATGACCCCTTGTGTATGGCTGAGACAGGAAGGACTGTGTTGTCATGCACAAGCTTTCTATCTGTGGTTCAGACATGTGGACAAGGTGAGGTGTGAATGGCACTCTGGATAACTGATACTTCATAGCAGTTAATATGCAGTGCATGCAGTGGTTATACTTTCTTGGGGACAGATAAGCTTTAGCTGATGGCATGCATATCACACCACAGTCTGTCCCCATACTACCAGACTGGACTGCTATGGGGAGTTGTCCTGTGATATTGTACTATGGTAGCCTTATGGTGTCTTGGCCATCACATGGGTGGGTGGCCACTACAGATGATACTGTGCATATTTTATGTCTGTGCCCTGACCATAGCTGCATTTTCACATTTATAGTTAGATCTATGACACCTAAGGAGAGGGAGCACCTACAGATGTTAACCCAGACAAAATATAATGTGCTATTGCAGGCCTTCAGTAAGCATGGATGTGGGGTGTGGGATTCCTGATGCTGGAAAGAGCAAACAGACCTTCCAAAAACATGTGCAGTGTCAGTTTTTGATGGACCCGAATGTTGTTAGTAACTACAAAAGGACAGCCCACCAGATCTTACATTGGGTCACTGACATGATCCTGCATGCCTGCTAGAAGGCCCTCACCACTAGACAGGAGAATCTGGCTATGGGTTGTGGTCAGCCATTGCGGATGATCCACACCACCATGGAGGAGATCCTAGTGTCTCTGTCTGAGGGGAATGATGGGAGAATAGTACTTACTGGAAACCTGAAGGCAGGATCTGAACTGAATACACCTTCTCGTGTCTCTTTTAGGGATGCACCAGGTTGCTATTTCCTTATAGTAGTAATACATTTTAGAGGTATGCCTGTGCCATTTGCCCAGGAATGCTCAGCACTGCCATATCTTCCCTATAAGCCTATCTGGGTTGTAGGCATGAAGGCATACCACACAAGATAAATTTATTTTCATTATTTGCATGACTGTTATATACACCTGTGATTTTCCTGTACTGGCCCAGTAATCAAAAAGCCTCAATTCTCACCACTGACAACAGTGAGGGATGTATACAATGGAAGGATGACAAGTACACACACAGTAAAGTACAATTTCCCTTAAGAGCAAACAGAGATCAAAGTCAGTCTTGGGCTGTTTTTTCTCTCTTTCTCCAGATTCCCAATAAGACTCCACACTGGCACAGCTATAGGGTTAATATCTCAGCCAAATGGCCAAGTTAAGACCTTCAGCACCCTCCCTGTCCAACCAGTGCTTCATGTCCCTGCCGAAGTAGCTGACACACACACACACGCACACACACACACACACACACACACACACACACACACACACACACACACACACACACACACACACATGCACACTTTAAAATTTGATTGATATACAAACATACACACACACCTGGGAAAGGTTGCCACAGGTTTACTAGCTATGCCCCTTCTACCCAGATTATAAGGTAATACCAGCTGCCACCAGTCAACTCTTTATCAGCTACTTAAGGCCCTTAACACATTTAGTCCAATGCTACTGTGCAATATTACTATTATCCAAATGGTAGTCTGACCAAGAGCAAGACTATCCCTGTACAGTGTCACCAGATACATATGCAAGTACTATAAGAGCTTAAATATCTCTCACAAATATCAGCCACAAAGATAGGCTTAAATATATTTAATAATAAATAATAAAAGAACAAGACAATTCTCAGAAACAAACACAGTTACTTCAGAGTTTAGAATCACAGGAAATATTTTAAAACAACATTGCAGAACAGTCTCAAATAAATACAGAAACGATCTAAATTAATCTTTACTATATTCCTAGCTATATCTAAATATACTATGCTTTAATAACTTACAGAGTAAGGCAAATGCAGATGAGTGGATGTTCTCGCTAAGTCCAAGACAAAATACATAAATGCAAATTCTCTCTCTAAGAGAGTTCTTAAATTTATATCAAACATTACTGCTGGGTCAGCTTGGATAACTTCAGCATTCAGAATCACAGGAAATATTTTAAAACAACATTGCAGGACAGTCTCAAATAAATACAGAAAACATCTAAACTAATCTTTGCTATATTCTTATCTATATCTAAAAGATACTATGCCCTAAATAACTTACTTACAGAGCAAGGCAAATGCAGATGAGTGGATGTTCTTGCTAGGTCCAAGACAAAACACAAAAATGCAAAGTCTCTCTCTCTCTCAAAGAGTTCTTATATTAATATCATATATTACTGCTGGGTCAGTGTGGATGACATCACTCTTTGTCACCTGCCTTCATTTCCAAGGCTAACAGAAACTAACATATCTGTGTTAAAAATACATATCTCTCAGATGTTTGCTCAAAACTGGAAATTGTAAAACGATTAAACACATTTACATTTTAGACCTAGTAATTACTTCTCTCCAAGACAATAGAAAAACCTTTAGCTCTAGACATTGTGTCTGCTTCACTGAAACTGAGAGATAACACAACTGTAAAACAATTTCAACTTATTTTCTTGAAGTTATGCAGGTTAACTTTGTATGTTCAGGCTTCTACTATTAAAACATACATTTGCACAGGTATATAGCTTATACACATTTGTGTTCTTTTCCAGTAGGGTACACCTGTTCAACACACACTTTTGCACCAGTAGTTTAATATACACATATCATAGTTCTCTTACATTTGTAAGACATGCATATGAATCAGATTAATATTCACAAATGACATATGATTATTTGCAAAATTCCAGATAGCTGGACTGGCAGTATTTATCTGGTGTCACAACACAATTGAAGCATCACTAGGAAATGTGATTGTCATATATTAATAATCTTACACACAGGTTTTTATATGACTGCTTTCACAACTGCTGTGGTTGTGGGTCCTTTACCATGAAACAGAGCATGCTTGATTTCAGTGCTGTATCAGACAGTATGACGGTATGCTCGCAGTGGTGGTGATGCGGTAGCATTCACAACTGCTGTGGTTATGGGTCCTCTACCATGAAACAGAGCATGCTTGATTTCAGTGCTGTATCAGACAGTATGATGGTATGCTCGTGGTGGTGGTGCTGCGGTAGCGTTGTCGCATCACAGTAAGACGCTGTCCAGTTTGACTCTCAGTTAGAGTGTCTTCTGCGTGGAGACGTGTGAATGGGCGTACCTTCGTTGAAGGTTGTGCATCAGGGCTGGCAACTCGGTACATAAAAATCAACTACCAAATCATTAGTGGACCGGATTTCCGCTGTGGCGACCCCTAACTGGGAAAAGCCGAATGTCACAACAACATCAGACAGTATGATGGTGACCTACTATACTGCAGTCTGATGGCATAGAAAATGCATGCTTTTATACACTGTAAGACTTATCAGCTATACAATTTCAAATAAAATTCATAAATGACTATGTCGAAAGTGAAACATAAAGATGGTGAATTCTTGTACTAAGGACACATGATTCTTTTTTTCAGGAATGGTTGGTAAACACTTGAATGTCTTGCCCTAGGAAACACAAACAACAGGCATTGCATCATGGTTCAAACACACATGGAACACAATCAAAGCAAAATGCAAAATGCAAAAAAAAGTACTGGTCACAAGATTACAGAATAACTGTTTAAACAAGATAAGAACACTGCAATGAATTAAAATGATCTGTATATTGAGTCTATTTATCTATGTATCCTGTAAGACGAAAAACTATATTGCAGTACAAAAGATGTTTTTAAAATATATTGTATTTCTGATCATATCTTAGAAACATTAAGTTTATGTTATTTTATATACCTTGTTCAATAATTTGTAGCCTGGTAGTGTAAAGTGCAAAAATGTTATTCACATCTGTATAGAGTATAATTTTCCCATTCACATTTACAAGCTTGTTGCCAGCTCATTGATCCTCTGTGAATCTATGTTTACCATACAAAAATAAAGCAAGCAAATGGTGACAAGGACATAAATGAGTGGAATTCTTGAGGCCCATGAAAAATGAGGCAGCTTTCAAGACACAGCCTGAAAATGCAGTTATAGGTTGGTGGCTGCTATCTGTTAAAAAGATCAAAGGACATTCTGCAAGAATGAGGTCCAGCTTCATTTCAGATGGATCTTTCATTTGAATGAATTTATTCCACTGTGGTCCCTGATTACTTTAGCATATTATTATTTTTTTCTTTTTTATACTCTCTTTGTAGCTGCTTATCTCAGGTCAAGGATAGGTTAGCCTGTTCACAATCCTGTACCTCCACTGGAGATAAACAACTGGTGCATTGACAGGGCCGTAAGTATGGGGCGATGATAGTTCTCACAACTACCAGTACAAACACACACACACACACACACACACAGACACACATGCACACACACACACACACAAGCATGTGTGAGCACACACACACACACACACACACACACACACACACACACACACACACACACACACACAAACACACAACCACATGTGAGCACACACACACACACAAGCACGTGTGAGCACACACAAACACACACACACACACACACACACACACACACACACACACACACACACACACACACACACACACACACACACACACACACACATTTCTTACTCATCTCTTTGTTAATTGCATTCAGATTTTCTAGGTTTTCACTCCAGCTATGAACAGTAGGATTTTAATCACTCCCAAGGCTCAAACTTAATTTTGCTTTAGCATTTCTGCCTTTTTTATATTTCCCATATCTGTCTGTTCATAGTCAGTGAGTGAAAACATGCACACAATTTACTGCACTCACTTGGCTCCATTTTCCATATCTTTCTTATTTATGCAATTTATCAGGTTGTTGCCCTTCTCTTTTCTCTTTTACTTGTGTCTGTCTTCTCTATTGACTAAAATTTTACAGTACCTCTGCACCTCTGCTTTTTCTTTTGATTGATTGACTTTGCTATCCACCTTGGATTTAAGATGTATTATTCTTTTCCTTCTACTTTTTATTTGTTTTTCACAATACTTAAGCAAAGCGCAATACCTTACAATATACCTGAAATACACAGCAGTCAAAATAAGATACTTTTTTCTCAGACCCAGATGGTGCCCATGTCTCCCTCTTCCTATCATGAGCTCTCATGTGTGGGGAACACAGCATAACTTTAACAGTAGCATGACTGTTATTCATAGCCTATTTCTGTAAAACCAGTTGTTTGAAAAATCTCTACTGATAACTTAATTTCTTGACTGAGAAAGTGGTTAATAAATGAATTATTTAAGTGTTATTGTGACCTTATTTTGGTGTCAATGGTGCCCTTGTAAAAAGAATGTGAAACTAGTAGCTTCAGCTTCTACATGAGGGGGGTACTACATTTGCGGTTCACTCAATCTTTGTGTCAAAAACTGCCTTCAATACAATTCACAAGAGAAGTCAGTCATCAGAGAATTAAACTTCAAACCACTAGCATACATTTGTCATTCCCACATCCTACATCTTGCTAAGCATTTTCTAGCTTATCTGTATTTAACAGAAATTACAGAACATCTATACCTTTACAATTCATATGTTTACACTATTGTAATCATTTGGACTGCAGTGATGGTGCTGCGGTAGCGTTGTTGCCTCACTGTAAGACATTGTCCTGTTCAATTCTCAGCTAAAGCGTCTTCTGTGTGGAGACATGCGTGAATGGGCATACCTTCGTTGAAGGTTGTGCGTCAGAGCTGGCAACTCGGCCCGTAAAAATCTACTCCCAATCATTAGCGGACCAGAGTACCGCTGTGGCATCCCCTAACCGGGAAAACCGAAAGACACAACAACAACAACAACAACAACACTATTTTAATCATTTATTTGGAACAAATTGGCACATTCTGTGCAGTCTATGCTATACATGTGAGGTTTCACAGATTATGGTTTGCATCTCTGCCCCTTAAGTTTTATTGTCATAGAAGAGACTGAATCAGTGAAGACTGATTTTTTTTAACTTTTTTATTTATTTATGCATTTATTTATTTAGTTATTTATCTATTTATTTATCTATGTATTTTATTTTGTTAACCGGGTATTTCCCATGGAGCTTGTAGCTCTTGAAAGGGCAAATGTGGTATTTACTCTGCTTAATTTGTGTTTTCCACTTGTTGCACATTCATGCCCTGCATATCCTCATAATTCAGATACAAAATCCATATATACTCCTGTCAAAGCAAAACATACAACATTATCTGTCTGCTTCTGTTAGTGATTTCAATGTAAAGTTATGCTGACAGAGCAGATGGGAGCTTGCTTAATCCCTTCCTAGTTTATATTGGAGAGCACAGAAAAAGAGATTATTTCCAGTCCACATTATCTGATTGCAAAGTAAGTCCTTTGCCAAGATCAAGGGAGGCAACCAAGGGAAACAAAATAAAAACAGATGAACAGTAGCAATGAGATGTCTTTTCCCTAATTCTGGAAGATATCATAAGCTGTAACAAATAAGTTCTTTGTAAGAACTGTCTATGTTTCTGCAACATATATTGTACAGTTTATACAGCTGTATAGTAAGCCACTGTTTAGTAATATCTAAAAACTTTTGTCAGTAAATGCCTTTTTGATCTTTGAATACTGTAGGCAAATGCTTCTCAGTACAATGGTTTAAGATTTTGTATGAGTCTATGTTATAACCAAATACCTCCGTGGTACAGTATGATAATTGCTTTAGTTTACTTGATTGTGCAGATAACATCATTTTCACACTACACACACACACACACATATGCAAGTACGCTCTCATATTGTGCTGTTTTTCATTTTTTTCATGTTTTTTGTCCAGATTTTGTTTATATGATATATACATACATAAGAAATATGGCATGACTGTTTTTGATAGTACTGAGGTAACAACAACACTGCAGCATGGTTATGCGCAATGACCTGTGCACAGTGCCATTTGCTCCTGTCCACTGGATTTCCCAACCACACTGCCAAAATCTAACCATGTAATATAGTGCTGAAATACAGGATCCATCAGCAGTAAATAATAATAACAATATTGATAACAAATGCATTCAGTAAAAAAAAATACACATTAATCCTAAACAAGTCAAACTCATGGGAGTACAAATTCACTAAAGAGTTAAGGTATAATCCTATGAGGCATGTTTTCTTTTTAGAACAGCCAAAGTAGCCTAAAACCATAAAGAAGTATATGATAAATTATACTGCTGGAACAGATAACCTGGATCTTGCCAAAGAATATAGCATTTCTAAGTTCAAACAGTACATTTTCCAGCACTGCCTTTTCCTTGTGATCCTCTGTAAGGCCATCATGTAGCAGAAGATGGTACATGCACAGCTGTGGCCCTGCGTGACTCATGTAACTTTGGCTGAAGTACATCTTTTCTCTACTGATTAACAGTCCAATTCTTAGTGGAATTTCCTGAGGGTTACTTTTTTATGAGAAGAGAACCGGATGAACGATTCTTGTCAAGTCCTAGATTAATCTATTCTATTCTAATGCCAGAACTCTTCGGAATAAAACAGGTGACGTAACATTGTATGTAGACCTTTCCATTTACAGGATATCTTCCCATTAGTATGACATCTGCACACCATATTCACACTAGTGTGCTTACTGAAACCTATTGGCAGCCTGGCAAGTACAACTTGTTTATGTCCCGTATACATTTCTTAGCTATTATGGTGCAAATATTTTGAGGAAAAGACTTGCTGCCTACATCAAAGTTTGTTATAAGGAATTACAATTTCCATGAAGTAAGATGACACAGTATTCCAAGTTAAGTGCATTGCTTCAGAGACAGTCTTAATTATAGCTTTTTTAACAGCATGCCATCTCAATGAAAAACAGCTAGAGCTTTCTTTATTTTGAAGCCCATGATGATCTGACACACACAGACACAGAATATCACATATTTTAAACTTAGTGAATATCTCATGGGTCATCTGTTATAACAGTAAAATAATGGAATAGAGTATATTGATTTATTTTATGCATGATGTTAAACTGAGGAAAATAAAAGCAACTTCAAAAAGAAACAACTATAACATAAATATTGTATCTATAAATTTAGAAAGAAAACAATTGAAGTAGTTCTTGTACAAGGCACCTTCAAAATGTGCCATCAAGCCTGCAGATAGAGTTGTTGAGACTACAAAAATATGGCTTAGTTGTGAAACACAAACCTTGAAAAGTAATATATATATATATATATATAGCTGGTTCTACCTGACATAGCCGAAACCACACAACACCGACAACCACATCACCGACACCACATATTCGACAGTCCATAAACACGAAACCACACATAACCGACAACGAAATAACCGACGGTACACAAACACGAAACCCCATACACTGCACACACCACAATAACAATTATTAAAAACAAAACACATCCCCATTCCACAAACCACACACACAACACAAGCACACCAAAATCCTTACAAGCCCACACTAAACCTTACCCTAACCCTAAGGTCCCTATCGCACACTTACCTACCCCTAACCCTAACTCACTTAACCCGCCCTACCCGCCTAACCCTAACTCACTTAACCCACCCCTATCGCCTCCCTAACCCTAACTCAATTAACCCACCCCTATCGCTCCCTAACGCTAACTCACTTAACCCACCCCTATCGCTCCCTAACCCTAACTCACTTAACCCACCCCTATCCCCACAGACCGTCAATCTCCACACTTACCTGCCTCGCATACTCACACAGCCTTTCCCCATGTCGGCATCCTCGGCGTTGGTGTTGTCATCCGTCGTGTCGGTCTTCTGCATTGTCGATGTTCTGCAACCCGGTCTTCGTTTTCGATCTTCTGGAGCTCCGAATTCCGCTGTCGGTCTTCTGCGCTGTCGACGAAGTCAGGTAGAACCATATAGCTATATCTATATCTATATAATGCATATGCTGACTAACTCTTTCCTATCACTTTAACAAGAATGCTTTCTAGGAGATGAACTGGAAGGGAAAGTAGAGGAGATTGGGAGGATGAACAGTGAAAGGTACAGTGACATCAGTACTGTAAGTGTTGTACTACTGTGCAGTGGTGAAGTGACAACTGAGTCATAGTATAAAGCTTACAGTCTAGTGCTCAGACTATGACTCCATCCTCAACTCTGTTCACAAACTTGAGGAGTGACGGGGGGGGGGGGGTCATGATATAAGTGCCATTACTGCAGGCATTGTGCTGAGCTATAGTTGTAAAGTGGAAGCAAAGTCAATGGATGAAGTTGTTGGTGATCCAGTGAATCATCCTCACATTAAGTTCAGAGGTTCACAAATTATTACTGTGCTAACGAACCAATGGGGGGCACTTTTAAGCCTAGCTATGCTTCCCAACAGTGACAATCAAACCTTGTACCTTGTGTATGTAAGGTTAACACCTTAGCCATTTTGACACACCATCAAATTCCAGTAATAATCCTATTTGTTAACCAGGTAAGCCCACTGAACACAGTCCCTTTTCACTAGTGACCCAGGAGCAATGTCTGATTAAATGACTTGCTCAAGTTGACACAGGAGCCAAATGAGAATTTGGAGCTGAGGAAATTAAACCCTGTACCATAGGGACAGGCTCATAACCTTAACCTCTGCACCAGCTGCCAGATATTAAGGATGAGCAGTGACTAAAGAGATGAGATCATAACACAAGTGGCAGAAATTAGATTGCTTTAAATGGCAGCTGATGCCACTCTCCTTGACAAATTAAGGAGCTGAAGAGTATGTCAAAGTGCAGCTACTGTTCTTCATGTTGGGAGGAGTTCAGCTGAAGTGATTTGGGTACCTTGTGAGTATGCCACCCTGGAATCTCTCACAGGAAATATAACAGGCATTGCTCAAAAGAAAGAGGTTCTGGGTGAGACTCAGGAGACATTGGAGATAATACTTCTTTCTTCTTGCTTAGAAATTTCAGTGGAATTCACAGGATGAGTTTAAGACTGTTACTTTGGTTAAAGAAGTCTGCACTTTTATACCACCTCAACAACAACCAGGACAAGTAGTTTATAAAAGGAATTAATAAAAAAAGAACTGGAAATAAACCAAAACATTCCATCATTGTTAGACTGCAAAGAAGCCCGAGTTTCACCAGTGTACTGACACTGAACCAGAGATAAGAATGCTTCAAAGGATGTCTGTGAAGTATTAGTCAGAACAGAAATCTGCACAGAGGAAAGAAATAAAGCCATTATTTTTGCCTGAAAATAAAATTAACTGGATGCAAAGTTTAATGTTTAAAACAGAGAAAATAATAGTACATAGTAAGATAATGAAAGAAACTTTGTCAAAAGACATAACTCTAACATAGGAAATGGGAAGCATAAAGAAAAAAGAAAACATTCATTATAGTGACCAGGAATGCTAACACAGTACGTTCAAAAGGTCTGAGACTGCTCAGGGTTTAAGACACATCACAGTAATAACCAAAAGAAGAAATGATGCCTTATTCAGTTGCATGAAGATGATGGAGTAAAGTTAGAAGAGGCATATTCCATCACCATGCTTGATTGCTACTTGTTGATTATTACTCAAGGTTTCCTGAGGTTGTGAAGTTAATCGATTTCAGAGATGCTAGTGTGACTGCAGTGCTTAAGTTACATTTTCGGTTTATGAGATTTCCAGTGGGGTAGCACTGTTTAATGGTGACTTTCAGAGTAGCGTCACTTATAACATTTGACTTCTATTACAAACTAGCCAAATCTGAACAACCAAATCAGAAAGACAGTAAAACTGAGAAAAACCTTATAAAGCTCAAAGTTTTAACAACACAAATATGTTGACATACATCTAGCTTTGAAAAATATAAGTCTTTTACTAAGTCAGCTATTTACAGATTATATACCAAATAGTCAAATACATACCTCTTCATCCTTGCTTAAGTCTGAAAACACCGCTTCAGTTAAAAACAGGCTACAACAAAAGTAGTCTATGAAAAAAACTGATAGGCTCAAAGAGCAAAATATGTATTTTCTTGAAAGAAAAGTCATAAACTGTGGGTGCAGGAAAGTTCCACAGAGAACAGGCAGTAGAGATTGTGAAACAATGTGAACAACTCAGACTTTTTTTTATAGTACTGAAGATGGAAAGTTGCATAGAAGAAATCAGATATAATTGTTGAAAATGATTATTTCCACAGAGTTCATGATGTCTCCAGTAAAGGGATGGAGACTTGCTCAGAGAGGTATCCATGAAAATGTCTCAAAAGACATTTCCAGAAGAAGAAGTAGATGTGCAACAGACTGCATCCAAAATATTCTGATAGACTTCCTGATGGAGGCTTACCTGTAAGGATTTCTAGTACATCAGCATAACAAATGCAGACTACAAACTCTCCCAAGTACTCAAGTATTCAAGATTATTAAAAAAGCCATCAAGATAATCAGAAAATAACTTTTTTTTTCTTTCATCTATCTGTTCCTGTTAGAGGTCACCACAGTGGATCACCTGTTTCTATTTCTTCCTGTCCTCTGCATCTTGCTCTGTCACACCAACCATCTGCATGTCCTCTCTCACCACATCCATAAACCTTATCTTAGGCCTTCCTCTTTTCCTCTTAGCTGGCAGTTCCATCCTTAGCATCCTTCTCCCAATATACCCAGCATCCCACCTCAGCACATGTCCAAACCAACACAATCTCCCCTCTGGCTTTGTCTCCAAACCATCCAACCTGAGCTAACCCTCTAATGTACTGATTCCTAATCCTGTCCATCCTCATCACACCCAATGCAAGTCTTAACATCTTTAACTCTGCCACCTCCATCTCTGACTCCTGCCTTTTCATCAATGCCACTGTTTCCAACTCATATAAAATAGCTGGTCTCACTACCCTCTTGTAGACCTCCCCTTTCACTCTTACTGGTACCTGTATGTCACAAAGCACTCCTGACACTGTTCTCCACCCACTCCATCCTGCCTGTACTCTTTTCTTCACCTCTCTTCCACACTCATCATTACTCTGAACTGCTGTTCCCAAGTATTTAAGCTCATCCACCTTTGCCAACTCTATTCCCTGCATCCTCACCATTCTTCTATCCTCCCTTTCATTCACACACATATATTCAGTCTTAGTCCTGCTGACCTTCATTCCTCTCCTCTCTAGAGCATATCTCCACCTCTCCAGGGTCTCATCAACCTGTTAAAAAAAAGACCACCAGTAAATCACTCAAAATATAAGTACCACTAAGTCAGTGAAAAAAACTGCAACTGCAAAAGAATTAACAAATCTTTAATAAAATCACTCTGGCACCTCAGCAAAAGAGCCTGCCAGGAGTTAGTAATGCATGACAAAAACAACTCTAGTATATAATATATATATATATATATATATATATATATATATATATATATATATATATATATATACACACATACACACATAATAGAATACAATTAAACAATCAAACAATTAAACTATTAAATCCTTTAAAGGAAAACTCTCCAGTTAGATTTATTGTTCAGGCCATCTGGAAAAAGAGTATTATACTTAAGAATAAATAATGTCTCTTTGTACAACAACTTATTTTTTAACACACTGTCATCCATAGATAAAACCTGTTCTAGAATGCATGCTTTTGGAACAGAAGAATTACTATTATGTCTCAAATTAAAGTGCAAGGCAACAGGATTTACAAGGTTATTATTCTTAATACCCCTAACATGCTCTTGAAGCCAAAATTTAAATTTTTTTTGTTTCCCCTGTATAAAACAGGCTGCAAGGGCATGAGAGGGCATACACCACTACTTTAGTGATGCACGTATACAGAGATGTAGGACAGAATCTTATTTTATTAATACTCTCAAAAGATCTAACTATATTAACACATACTGAACATTTTCCACAAGAAAAAGTTCCACATCTACTAGGATGTATGATCAACTTGTCACTAGGGGACATAAATGTATTGTGTACTACCATGTCTTTAATATTCCTACTTCTCTTATAGGAAATAAGCAGAACCCTATATAGGTTCTTTACACCACCCCTATTATCAATAAGGAATGGCCAATAATATCTAACAATATCTACTATTTCCTGACTAAAGACATTAAACGTAGTTACAAAATATACCCTTCTGTTACCATTATATACATTTTTGTTTAAATTCCAACTATTTTCCTCTACAGGAGGTCTAGTGTTTTTATTAATATTAACTGTCTCAGAGTAATAATCGAATAGTTTCTTTAAGGATTCCATAATGAAGATTTCATCATACCCCCTTTGTTTAAAGGCAATACAAGTATTCAAAAGCTCCTTCTCCAATACATTAACATAACTACATAGCCTACTAACTCTAAGTAGTTCATTATAAGGTAAAGCATGTAGTACATGGGGAGGGTGACAACTATTACTATCAAGAATAAATATTTCAGTGGTAGTCAGATTTCCTATAAATACTAGTGACTATAGCATCACCCACTATCTCCAGTTTAACTTCTAAACAGGTGACTAATTTACCCATTTGTAAACTATCAAATTCTAACTTAAAATGATCATCATTTAAACTATTAACAAAAAAGAGGCTACACTGAAGCCCCCCTTACATAAAACAATGAAATCATCATGTATATATCTACAATATAAAACTACAAAATCCTTAAAAATGTTAATTTATAAAGGAATTCAATCTCAAAAAGACCCATAACCAGGTTTGCATACATTGGTGCAAAGGACACCCCCATAGCAGTCCCCTGCCACTGCTGATAGATACATTGATTACATTCAAAAAAATTATTAGTCAAACAAAAGTAAACTAACTCTATAACATAATTACTAACAGGACTTTCACCTAAAAATAATTTAAGGCCTTCCACACCCAACATGTGTGTAATGCTAGTGTATAGACTTCTTACATCTACCACTATCCAATAATAACTCTCCTCACATTCAGCTTCTTTCACTCTTTCCAAAAAATGGAAAGTATCTTTTATATAGGAATCCAATTTTATAACATATTTAAGAAGGTAGGAGTGTAAAAATACCCCAGTATTGTGTAGAAAGTAATTCTGTGCTGCCACTATAGGCCGAACGGAGAGAGAACTCAAACGTTTATGTATTTTAGGCAAGCAATAAAACTTAGCCAAAGAGCTGCCTTCTTTGTCGAATTTAAACTTAACATCCTTCTTAGTAAAATAACCTAACCTGAAGCATTTATTTATTAGTTCTTTAAAATTTAAAATGGCAATGGAAATCACTTTCTTTCACTATCTTATAAACCTTCACATCAGATAAATGGTCATACACATTTTTAAATATTTTTTACAATATAATATAAAAATTTTCTGGCCCTTATCTAACAGTTTTATCACAATGTCCTGTCTACTACCCAGTTTCAACAATACCTGCTATTCATCTTTACTCAAATTGTACTGTATATTTTCCTTCATAGAAAAAAACTCTTTCAATTTATTTTTCATTGCGAAATTAATCATTTTTGAAAAGTGCTGCATTACTTCATTAGAAAAAGAAGGAACAAAAGTACTCTTGTATGAAACATCCCCTGTGTGTCCAATAAACAATAAGCAATGAAAATTTCAAAAGAATCAACAGAGGAATCACAGGAGAAAAAAACATCTTGGGCCGGATTCACGAAACCTCCGTGTAAGAGTTAATATGTCTTACACGGAGGCTGCAGTCTAACAGTATGATGTCAGCATGCCATGCATATTCATGAAGGCATGGCTAACACGGTCCATGTAGGAAAGTAGGGGGTGTGTCCGAATACCAAGTTCTGCAAAGGGACACACCCCCAGAAGAGTTAGAGTCCTGAAAGTAAACACCCATGAGCGAGTCCGCGGAAATGTCAAGGAACACACCACACATGCCCTTATAGACTATAAACCCAACTGTAATGTAAAACGTAAAAATAGCAGTTTAATTTTGTTTTTTAGAATTTCCAAAATGTTTGCCCATAGTTGCGCTCATTTGCACGGGTATGCCCTCCGCTCAGCCACAGTTAGCAGACATTGAAAAGCATATAAGATCTAAATATGCAAATTAAGCCAAGTAGCAATAGCGTAGCGGTAGAGATGTTGGCCAAAGAGGAGGTAGTCACGGTTCGAGCCCCCACAACATAATTTTCCATTTTTATTTAAATAAGCATGAAACAATCCTCTGACATATATATATATATATATATATATATATATATATATATATATATATATATAACTATAATTTAAGTAAAATGCAATGAAATGGGCCATGTATTTTTGAAGAAATCCGACATAATAAAATATATAAAAAAAGGATCATAATTGCCCATATCTTAGCAAGGCTTTAGTAAGCTGAATATGGGTGCCCGTAGGTGAGCAGCGCTTTAACAAGCTTAATATGAGTGCCCATAGGTGAGCAGCGCTTTAACAAGCTTAATATGAGTGCCCATAGGTGAGTAGCACTTTAACAAGCTTAATATGAGTGCCCGCAGGTGAGCAGTGGTTTAACAGGTTTAATATGAGTGCCTGGAGTTGAGCAGTGCTTTAACACACTTAAAATGAGTGGCCGTAGTTCAGCAGCACTTCACTCAGCATAATATGAGTGCTTATAGCTAAATAACGCGTTACCCAGCGTAAGCCGTTTGCGCGGAGCTGCGCAGTGCACCAACCAGCTTACCGTCGGGCAACATTGGGCAAGCTGTATCAAAGCCGCCTTTACACAGACAGACCTCCTAGCCTGTCTAGACAGTAGTAAAATAAAAAAAACAATGCCCAGGGTCGAACCTGGGATACTGTGCACCATAGTCAAAGTACTGAACCACTAAGCCATGACAGTTGTACTGAGAAATGCAGTATTAGCATATATATAGGAATGAATGGAAATAGAAGCATGACAAAGCAGGTTTTTTTAAGCTGATAAATATCCAAAACGGCCAATCACAGATAAGTGCGGGAAAACCAGCATAACTGATTGTGGTACCCATTTGCAGTCAGGATGGCAGGTGCAGGAGAGGGAAGTTGCTTTAGAGCACAAAGGTGGGGTGTTGAGGAGTCAAAATATATGGTTTGGCTCCTAGTCCATGATCATGAAGCA
The DNA here is from genome assembly GCF_019279795.1 of Protopterus annectens. Classification (NCBI taxonomy): domain Eukaryota; kingdom Metazoa; phylum Chordata; order Ceratodontiformes; family Protopteridae; genus Protopterus; species Protopterus annectens. Next base: position 993,282,731 of record NC_056732.1, on the reverse strand, counting down.
CAACTCATGCAGGGCCAGGTTCACTGGGGTGCGTACAAGGCAGAGGTGTGGAACCGGTTGGCACATGATCTCACCAGTGCCACAGGCATTCCGAGGACTGGTGAACAGGTCCGTCACCACCATGCAGACTTGAAGCAACAGAAGGAGGACCAACTGAACCGTTGGATTCAGGAGGCCCGCCAAATGCCCAACGCCCCACTACTCAGTAAGTATCCATGTAATTAAGTATGTAAGAAATGCTATCCTAGCCTATAGTATGGAGACGTATGTTCCAATATTACTTCCTTTATATTACAGCTGCAGGTGTTCATTCTGCGAATCAGTGAGCCTATTCTGATAGGCTGCTGAGGTTGCACCTCCAGGCAGGTTAGTAATTATTTAGCTGGTATTGTCATAGAATATAAGTGAGACAGATTGTAAAAGAGTTCAGTGTTGTAACCCACTAATAAAGGTCAAATAAGCCTAGAAGAAAGATTCTGCTAGTATTGTAATATCAGATAACTGCTGCAGCCTGAAAATGAGTGGTAATCAATCAACAAAGGATAGACAAGTGTCAAATACATCCTTGCAAATTCTGCCATATGAAATAAGTGAGTCAGCTGGAAAGGGTTGTTGTAAACCAGTAATAAATGTTAATAAAGCCTAGAATTAAGTACCATTCTGAAGTGTAAATATAAAATAATTGAGATAGTGTGAGAAAGACAGTTTGAAGCTACCAAGAAAGCTGTAATAAGTCTGGAATAAAGGTATACCGCAGTCATGACATAATGAAATGAATGAGACAGCCACAACCAAAGAGTATAATGTGTTAAATAAAATACAGAACATGGACTGTGTCCATCCCACAAATTGGATATGTTGCTGTATACTTGCATTATGGAAATAGTATGGTTGTATGAAATGCTGAACATCCACAGTTGTCTAGACCCATATAAATCAAATGTAGCAGGATGCTGTACCTGAACACAGCCAGATATGAACATATATGAATAAAAATGGAATGTATATTAATGTAGAAGTAACATCCCCATCACCAACATTCCTAAGGTTACATACAGGAAACTGTACTAATACATGTAGGGGATATATATCTGCATCTACTAAGAATGTACAGTGTATGTATAGGTAGTTTTAGTTGTTAATGCAAAATTTCTCCACCTTACCCTATTTTCACAAATGATGCCATTCCACACCAAACTGGGTATGTGTATTCACAATTAATTCCCATGGACATTTGTCCTGTTGGTTCATACATATCTGCATGTACGTTGATGCATGTGCACCGTTCACATATCCAAACCTGATGGCCTGTTGCCACCAATCAACCCTGCATGCTGTTGGAATGTGCACTGTTGTTCTAAATATGCATGTGTTATGCTTGCTGCTCAATGTTCAGAATACATGGGTGTTTGGTTAATGGGAATACTGATGCATGCTGTTAAAACTAATTTTGAATGGTGTTGTTTGTTACTAACCCAAAATGCCATAAAATACTGCTAAACATAGGACAACAGGGAAGGCGGGTTCCAGTGGACCCACCTCTCCCATCTCAGCTGGCGAGTGCACCTGGCACCAGTGCCCAGGCCGGGACCTTCTCCTCCGGTGTCCCTGTGCCACCTTTGGGTGGAAGCACTGCAGGGGATGGGGCTCGTCCCCCCCTCTGCAAGCGTGGCCAGAGGAGAGCCTCCACTCACCCTCCATAGGGTCCGGTCTGTGGTGCGTAGTGATAACAGGCATTCTGTGACTGATCCCCTACACCAGCTTGAGGCGAGGGTGGTGCAACTCACAGGTGTGCCTGCCCGTCCTATCCAGCCCCCAGCACAGCCCTGGCCTGGGCTGTAAAGGCGCAGTGGTAACTGCCTATGGGTGGGGATTTCAGTTTCACTGTTGCCATCTGTGGGCTCATGGGCTTGCGATATCCAAACATCCTTCCCCGTCATTTGTGTTTACCCCCCACATGTGTCATACTCCGCCCCTGTATGCATCTTGTTTGTATTGTCTGTTAACCTCCCCAACTTACCTCCCCAAATATATCTACTTCCTGTACCTCACATTCCACTCTCACCTGAAAAAAAAATAAAAAAGGGCACTCTGTTCCCACAAAAAAATTACGCCCCATACATAGCTGCCCAATTCGCACACATGTCCACTGGACATGTAAACTGATAATTCTAATTGGCAGTACAACATATTTTGTTGTCTTCACCCCTCTCTCAGGGGTGGAAGGTTTCAAATTTCACACCAAATTTCACACATATGCACAGCTGTTGCTGATAAAGAAATGGGCAGCTATGGGCCTTCCCTACATCCTTCCTGCACATCCCGAGCTTGTTTTCCTACTGTCCTACCCTCTTTGTGCCCCCTTTTTCACCACTTTCCTATCTCCCCATTTTCTTTTCTTTAAAAGAAATTAGTGCGGTGTTAGCGGAGTAAGCACTTTTAAGCAGTAGTCAGCAGGTGTAAGCGCTTGTGTAGCTAGCTAAGTGCATGTGTAAGCATCAGCAAACCAGCAAACCCGCTTACAACTGCTTAAAAGTGCTTTAGTCACTCTGTATGACAAGGCCTGTAGTCTGCTCATCAGCAAAATAAAATACCCCTATCAGTCTCAAACCCCAGACCTTGGAAACACTAGTCTGCATGAATTACCACTGAGCCACGGCAGATATACAAGAACTTGCTGCTGAAAGAAATATATCATGAAATACAAGGAGTGAATGTAAAGGGACTATAGGAAGGCCATTACACAAAGCTTGTTCCCTGAATCCTTACTGGCAATTCTTGTGGAATTGCATTACATTAGTGTGATAAGAGAAACAGCCATGCTAGGAGGTAATAATGTTACAGTAGCACCTTACAAACCCCACACAGTATCAGAGCAGGATAAACACCACCATATTTGAATAGGTATGAGGCCAGACTTCCCAACTGTGACTGATTTACAGGGATGTTCCTGATTTGCAAAAAAAGTTACCTGTGCCCCACTGACTCCCTGTGAAATGTACTAACAGTAGGCAGAAAGGTGGGGTATCCCATGTAATGGTGACTGTCAATAAGTTAAAGTAGACACTACTTGCATGTCAGAAATGGTGTAGTAATACATATGCTCAAAATACCCCACAGTCTCAACTGCAGAATATCTGAAATATATCACGGGTGTATCCCACTGATATGTACCTTTCCCTGAGGCTGGTCAAATATATACCTGAGAGTATCTGAGGCCTGCAAGTGTCAGCAATACACAGGCATATCAGCCTGTCTGCTGTTACACACTCTGCGAATAGCTGTAGAATCACTCCCACAAGCACACCCTCATGTAGGAGTACAACACAGAAATATCAAAGGATGTAGCCATCTAACAAACTAATGACAGTATAGCAGTTTACAAGCACTGCATGTGCCTGATATTCATAATTGTTTGTACAAAATACAAAGTCCTAGTACTGCTCTGCAGCAAAATAAAATACCCTTGTACGTGTCAAACCCCAAACCTTGAGCTCAGCAGACTGCATGCAGTGCCACCAAGCCACAGCAAACATATAAGAACTTACTGCTGAAAGAAATATATCATGCATTACAAGGAGTGAATGTAAATGGAAAATAGGAAAGCCATAGCAACACATTCCAGTAAAGACAAATATCAGGCGTTCAAGGAGTGAATGTAAAGGGAAAATAGTGAAGCCATAGCAACACATTGCAAGAACTATTGTTGTATACCAGTTAATCCACAACCCCCACAGGAAAGTACATCCTCCCATGTAAACAGTGTTAGCGTTAGCAGGTGTGAGTTAACATACACACTGAGAAGAGTGAACTGGAAAAAGCAGAAGTCAGGTTTCAGTACAACATGCATTTCAGTGGCTACAACACAGCCTTAGATATGAGAGACATACCAACCTTCTGACTGACACAACAGTGTCCACAGCAAACCAGCATGGTCCCCACCCACCTTGCAAAACTGAAAGGCCTATGCCTACCTAACCTAACATTTTATAGCAGTGTCCTGAAATCACAGTGAGAACTGCAATTACCACACAGCAAGCTGCATGCAATTAGTAAATGCTGGCCACCAATTGGTGCAGAGGCCATCACATGCACATGTGCAGATACCTACAAAAGCAGCCTGTACTGCCAGTCCACACATGCAATAATATCATTGCAGCAACTGGAGGGAGAGAGAGAGAGAGAGACAGATAGACAGACAGAGAGAGAGAGACAGAGAGACAGACCAAAATAAAACAAAAAAAAAAAGAAAAACCAAGCCAGCCAGCCATCCAGACAGCCATCCAGGCATCCAGGCAACCAGCCATCCAGTCACCCAGGCAGCCATCCAGGCATCCAGACAGCCATCCATCCAGCCACCCAGGCAGCCATCCAGCCATCCAGGCAGCCATCCAGCCAGCCAGCCATCCAGGCAGCCAGCCAGCCAGCCATCCAGGCAGCCAGCCAGCCATCCAGGCATCCAGGCAGCCAGCCATCCAGCCACCCAGGCAGCCAGCCAGCCATCCAGGCAGCCAGCCAGCCATCCAGGCATCCAGCCAGCCATCCAGGCAGTCATCCAGCCAGACATCCAGGCATCCAGGCAGCCAGCCATCCAGCCACCCAGGCAGCCAGCCAGCCATCCAGGCAGCCATCCAGCCAGCCATCCAGGCAACCATCCAGCCATCTAGGCAGCCATCCAGCCAGCCATCCAGGCAGCCATCCAGCCAGCCATCCAGGCATCCAGGCAGCCAGCCATCCAGCTACCCAGGCAGCCAGCCAGCCACCCAGGCAGCCATCCAGCCATCCGGGCAGCCAGCCAGCCATCCAGCCAGCCAGCAAGCCAGCAATCCAAAAAAAAGCTGTCAGAGACAAAGGTAATGTAAAACATAATCTAATAATCTACATACTGTGAACCCTCTATATGTGTTAGCAGTCTGTACCTATATGTATATGAAGATGTGCATAGGGCAAGGGACATACTGCAACTGTTAGTGAAGGCTGGACATACATATGTAGTTGAAGGTTGCTATGTGCACATATCAATGTAGGTTGTAGTGTGTGGCATTGAAAACAGCATGCAGTGCAGGTATATGTCATGCGGTGGTGAACTTCTGTGAGACTGAGCCAGTGAGGCCTGCTACAGCTATATGGCTTGAGGAAAGCATAATGCATTATGCACAACAGTGTGCAATATCATTACAGAATGGTATGTCTCACAACTGTTGCAGAAGTGAAATTCCCACCATGAATGGTGGGTAGTCCATGTACCTACATGTGCATGTATATGTACAGCAATGGATGTTAAGAAGTGTGTATATATACATATATATATATATATATATATATATATATATATATACATATATCTATATATTGATATATATATATATATATATATATATATATACATATATATATATATATATATATATATATATATATATATATATATATATATATATATATATATATATACATATATCTATATATTGATATATATATATATACATATATATATATATATATATATATATATATATATATATATATATATATGTATATATGTACATAGACAGAGAGGTCTGTATAGATACATAGAGAACTATGCATAGATAGAGAATATGTATATACATATACATATAATAGACAAATACATATATAGATATAAATTTAGATACATACATGTATATAGATAGATATGAATGCCTATAGATATGTGTATATATATATATATATATATATATATATATATATATATATATATATATATATAGTTATATATATAGTGGTGTGTATATAGATATATATACATATACGTAGATATTGTATATATATATATATATATATATATATATATATATATATATATATATATATATATATATATATCTGTGGATATGTATATATTGATATATATATATTTATATGTATATATATATATATATATATATATATATATATATATATATATATATATATATATATACATATATATACATATATATATAAAGAGAGAGTGAGAGAGGGGGACATGGGGGCAGATGTACTGCAACAGCTGTCTGTTACCAAGGCATGGACAGAACACCAGTGTTGATACTGCAGTACCATATCCCATTCCAAAACATGTTACCCACTAACTACCACATAGGTGGTTGCCTGCCTAGCACTGGAGGTGTCAGGAGGGAACATGGGACACAGGTGTACAATAGCCTCCCCTTTGATATCCACAGTGGCATACTAGTCTTGTAATCCCTGTACATGGAACATGTCATCACAAAAGGTGTAACAGCTAGGGAAATGTAAGTCAGTGTACCCCTGTACACCTCACAATGTCCTATGCAGTATGTACCTCCCATGAGAACTACAGCAAGTGGAAAGGCCACAGACATACCTAACAAAGACTGATAATGGCCACAAACACATTCCCTATACAGACTGACTCACAGACCCACAGCTAGAGTGCCTTGCATACTGCCTATGCAGAGGTTACCAGTGCTGGACATACAGAGTTATGTCACACCCATACCAGTTGGCCAGCCACCATGGCAACACCTCACAATCCGTCCAGCCTACCTGACATAGGGCCCTAATCCCTGTCACTGCACTAAACAGTGCATGCTGGAGGTACAGGTTTCTGTACACAAATATGCCATACCCTGGACTAAACCACCCAGCATTAACAAACAAGGCTCCTCATTAGTAGATGTCATACATACCCCTGATGAATGTCATAGAGATAGGTAATATGCCCTGTGAGTCACATGCGTGTAACCGTTTCACAGGAGCAAGTAAAATCACAGTACATGTGTACCAAAGGGCAGGGTAGCATATGGCTAGGCTGCCCTAGGCCCAGGGCCAAAAGCATAGTACCTACCTATGACACAATGCACACACACATGTACTCAGCTATGTGACATTGAATGAGTGTGACACTGACTGTGTGCAAGGTCTGTAAAGGTGTGATAGCTTAGCGTGAGTTTGTGTCTGTCATGGTAGTTGGTGTCCTTGGTGTGAGGCCAGAGAAAGATGTGTCAGTTATTGGGATGCAAACATAGTAGATTGGCATATGTTGTGCCGTAGTTCCCTGTGTACGACTGCGGTGTCCCATCATAGGCAGAAGCAATACATGTATGCTTAGTAAGTGGTACTGCTGTTGAATCCAGCTCACATATGAACTGTTGTACTACCTGATGTTGTAGGCCTAAACACTACAGTATGGTGTATGTTCACATTCTGTGGTAACACTGTTTGGTGTGTTACCTGTTCTCTGCACAGATTACATACCTCATGCATAGGTATCTGTAAGTAGGGGCACACAGTACTATAAGGTACACAGTTAATGCTCATCTGTGTCGACATACATTTGTGTGTTGTATGTATGTGTAATGTGTGTGTAATGATGCCTGTACCATGGCTGCAATCACATGTGTGTTACAGGGTATGTGTGTGTACCTGGCAGCATGTATACTCTGTGACAGCAGTATGCTGGCTTTAGTAACAACTGTGCAAGTATGTCAGGTAGGGGTATGGCATCAAAGACTAGGGTGGAATACCATTGAAACTGTACATGTGTATTGCATTCATTGCATGGGATGACAATATCCTTCATCCATTAGCTTTTTACATACCCCAGTGTGAGGTTGTGCATTGTATCCCAAACAGTATGCCGAGTACTGGTGTATAGTAGTTTGTTGTATGGAGTGTGGCAGGCACTGTCAGACAGTTGTGGGCTGAGCACTGATATGTGGTATCAAACATGTGTATCCCCTGATAGACAGACAGATGCTATATATGGCAGTGAAGTGATATCAGTACATTTGAATATTAAGTGTGCCACATGACTTGCTCACATATTTTTCTTTTCCTTCCTTCCAGGGTAATGGTGCATCAGAGAAACCCACCGTATACAGCAGCAGAGGATCAGGAGATCCACCAGAGCCTGGTGCAGAATTACTGTGTGCTGTTTTCCAGGACCAGCCAGAACCAGCATGAGAGGGCTGCACTGTGGCAAGAACTTGTCCGTCGGGTAAATATGAGCAGGTAGGCCATTACTGCAGTGATTTAATTAGACATGTCCGGCAGCATGCGTTTGATATCCACAGACAACAGCTTGCCACAGGTGGTGGGTACCTATCCACCCACCCCCCCCCTCACCAGTGTGGAGGAGCACCTCCTAAGTGTTGTGGCTCCAGGCCAACAAAAAGAACATCCACAAACATGTGTCATCATGGAGGCTGGAGCCACCCAGCATGTTGAAATGGAATGTGCAGGTAACATGCCATATCTGTAGTTGACTGTTCTCTGTACTGGTAGTCTATGCATGTGTGAGATGTGTACTGTTTGTGTAGCTGTTAACCTGCCCATTCTTCTGCAAGATTGATATTCTGAAAATAATCTGTACACCTGTGAAAGCCACCTGTTGTACTACTGTACTTTATCATACTCACAGTATCAAAGGCACAGTTGTGGCCACTGGCAATCACTCTCATATGTTTGCAGGTCCCTCTGGAGTGACAGCAATGCAGCCAATCCATGCTGGTGAGTGTGTAATAACAATACTATTGCTAATGACATGTGCATGTCATATGGAGGTGTAGTGTGTGCACATGTAACACACCTACACATAATGCATGCTGTGCATGTTTGCTGTGAGACTATGCATATCCCATTATTCTCAGTAGCTGCCTCACTCACATGCAATACACAGAGCATGACACACATGTGTGGCAACACAGTACTGGACATTGTATAAGCATACCAGATACACATGTACACAACACACACATGTTTGGCATACACACTACACCTTAGCCTGCTACACATGTCCAATTATGACATCTGCTGTATGGCCAGCCTTCAGCATCCCACTTATCTATGCAGCACACATAATATACTTGAGGGGTAGAGGCCTATCATGTCTTTTGCAACAATATGGAACAAATAATACATTCATGTTAGGCAATGCTCACTATTGGCCACCTTACACACCCATGTAACAAGTGGCTGTGTAATTGTGGATGTAGTCATGTTACTGCACTTCAGGTACAGCATGCTAGCTGCCTGTCTGGCACACATTATTATTGTTGACTGTCCACAAGACGCATGTTGATCATGGCTCATGTTACTACACCACATCCAGTTCCACTGACCACAAAAGTACACATAGCTGTTATTGGGTAGCACCGTCATGTGTTTTTTTTGTGTGTGTGTGTGTGTGTGTGTGTGTGTGTGTGTGTGTGTGTGTGTGTGTGTGTGTGTGTGATAATCTATGCACCCACAGCTTGTAACACTTGCACAACATTGTTATGTCCTTGTAGACATTGTGTCCCAGGGTGGAGACAATCACTGAACAACTACACACAAGCATCAAGTACACATATACTGTTGTTAACAAGGGCTGTCTACACTTGCACTGCATGTTCCTGTGCAACACATAACCTGCATGCTGACATGTATGCAGTGATTTTTTCCTTGTGAAATGGTCACCCACCCTAAAACAGTATTGTGTATGTGTTGGATTGCAGGTGTGTCTGTGTTTGTATCTGCTGTACTGAGGAGTGTGCCTGTGTGCATGTGTGCCTGTGTGCATGTGTGCATGTGTGTCTGTGTGCATGTGCACCTGTGTGCATGTGTGCATGTGTGCATGTGCGCATGTGTACATGTGCGCATGTGTGCCTGTGTGCATGTGTGCCTGTGTGCATGTGTGCATGTGTGCCTGTGTGCATGTGTGCATGTGTGCATGTGCGCCTGTGTGCATGTTTGCATGTGTGCATGTACGCCTGTGTGCATGTGCGCCTGTGTGCCTGTGTGCATGTGTGCATGTGCGCCTGTGTGCATGTTCGCCTGTGTGCAAGTGTGCATGTGTGCATGTCTCCCTGTGTGCTAATATCGTGTACACATTTGTAAACTGTGTTTCCTATCTTCCTCTCACAGGTTCTGATGTTGCTCTGGTGGAGTGCAGCAGGGAACCTGAAGCCACTGCTGGGGATAGTGCTAATGATGATACATGTGTAATGGCACAGGGAGGTGTGACAGGGTCTGTCGTTGGTCATCCAATTGACAGTACACAGCAGTCAACCCGATCAAAATGCACAGTCATCCTGCCGATACATCCATTGTCACCAATGTCCTTAGCTGAGGGACAGCATACAGTGGGCATTAACCAGGGTAGTGTGGTATCATTGGCACATGCATCCCCTCACAGCAGCCATGGCCAGATTCCTGACATGGCACCACACAGGCAGATGTCCAGGAGTTCTCGTGGGAGCATCCGTGATCGTACTGCCCCTGTCAGACGTGCCCACAGATGTCTATCAACCTCAGCTATGTTCCGGGCTGTAATGTAGTCACGTATGGAACGGTACACCGGACAGGGTCTGAGGGAGCTTAGAGCACATCGCACTGCTATGAATGACACTATGCGTGATGTTGTGTCTGCCATCCGTAACATCAGCGAGGTCATTGATAGACATTAGGGGGACACATTAGATCTGTTCCACAACTACATGTCCAGGAGCCAGGACAGTGCAGGACGGTTGAGGCGTCGACATGGACATCTGCCAGCAACATTATCAGCTGCCAGTCATCGGGATGACAACAAACCCGCAGCCACTCCCATAGTGCCAGTACCAGCCCCAGCAATGCTAGGTCTGTGCTGTCATTAGACCGTCCTAGAAGACCACGTGCACGTGGCTCTGGACAGTCCCAGCAGGGACATGTGTCCAGTCAACAACCCACTGCTTCTGATGACAGTACCCAGTCTGGCTTAGTACCTGATACTGTCCATAGCACCCCTGCCAGGCACAGGTACCATGTCCGTGGCCAGAGACAGTGACCTGTATGACCTAGCAGGTACAGTCTGTGGCTGTCCACAAACACCCATATACGGCAGCCACATGGTGGAACTGTGTGCATGCATACACACAAACATAATGCTAACACCTAGGGCTAACACATACACACACACATAATGCTAACACCTAGGGCTAACACATACACACACACATCGCAGCAACGTTGCCCCATCTTGTACCTCACTAGCACACACACACATACATGTCGATTGGATGTGTCAATGGCAGACTCTGGCAAACCAAGTACACACCCTGTGCATATGATGAAACTGTGCCACCTCCTGCCATCTGTAACATTGATGCTGGAACAGGATAGCATGGTACTGATGCACAGGTTGACTACATAGCACTGTAGTAATTTTATCATGTTGTTAACAGTACAGTGTAATGATATTGTTGTGGGTATATTCAAGCATGCATGATGCATTAACTATGTTTGTCATTGCAGTTTTGTATACACAAGTGTTAATTCCCAAAGTGTACTGTCTGCACATGTGCCACATGGCTGTTGTGTGTACCTGTGCCTGCATGTGTTGGGGTGTGGACAGGACATGTGTGATGTTTGCATCACCGATTTGCAGGTGTACATTTGTGAACATGGTCAGCATGGAACATGACATGGTTTGACAGTATGCTGTGGGTGATACGGTTTCCACATGTCAATGGTCTGCATTCTGGTAGTATTCACAGCTTACATAGCCTGACATTCAGTGGTCATTACATGGTGTCTCCTAAACTGATACATGGACGTAGGAACCTGGTGTCAGTGATATCCCTGCAGTATTACACTGTACCAGTAGCCATTGTTACTGAGTCCCACACATCCCTGGGAACAATACCCTTTGGCATATAGCAGTCTCATGTACATGCCAACACACTATGGATGTCCATCCATGACTGCAAATTCATACAGTGGCCTACAATGCATTTTACACATGACATACCTAACCACCACAAGGGTATCATACGGACAGATACCTGTTGTCCAAGCCATGGTATATTGCTGTAACGTTACTGTGGCATTATCATCGGCATGTAGTTAACATAGTATTCCAACAGTACCATGTAGGTGGTAGCACCCATCATGTAGAACAGGTAATGGTGTATACATGTGGACAGGTGTTATCTTGTCTATCCTGTGATATTCACATTTCCAAAGGTATTCTGCAGTCCCTCTGTGTATCACCTAAACAAGAAGGTGTCTATATGCATATCGGCAACAGTTGCCATACACCTACACTGGATGGCCATCACTCACAGACTTTGCTGTGTTTTAACATGTCTGACATATACTGCAGACATGAACCGTCACCCACATTAATCTATCAAAGCTTTCATGGGTGTGTGTCACATAGTTGGCCTAGGACACAGATCACTGCAGTAGCTTGCATTGTCACCAACATACATGTATGGCCTAAGGTCTGGTAAGCTGCGGCACATGGCGGCAAAGGTAACAACTGTATTCATATAGGGCAGGCTTCACACATAGGAACTATTAAAGGTCACAGGTACATATCTGTATGTGGCAAACACATACCTGATGTGTGCATGGCAATTACTGTTATAATAATATGTCATACAATAATGAAAGCAAAACACATTCACAAACTGTGTGACAAATGCACACATGGCATTTGTAGGATTCAAACCCCTACCTAACTAAGTTACGGCACTTGAGAGAGATGCATTAGCACAGCACACTATTCACATTAGTGGATGATTTCCCTTCTCCTGCTGTATTTATAGGGTGCTGACATCATCAGTGTTTCCAAAGAAGAATGTACATCTTTTAGTGTGTTATCCCAGTCTTCAAAATGGCCATTCCTTTCACAAAGAATTGCAGACATACACCCCTAGGACACAGATCACTGCAGTAGCTTGCATTGTCACCAACATACATATATGGCCTAAGGTCTGGTAAGCTGTGGCACATGGCGGCAATGGTAAAAACTGTATTCATATGGGGCAGGCTTCACACATAGGAACTATTAAAGGTCACAGGTACATATCTGTATGTGGCAAACACATACCTGATGTGTGCATGGCAATTACTGTTATAATAATATGTCATACAATAATGAAAGCAAAACACATTCATAAACTGTGTGACAAACACACACATGGCATTTGTAGGATTCAAACCCCTATCTAACGAGGTTATGGAACTTAAGAGAGATGCATTAGCACAGCACGCTATTCACATTACTGGATGATTTCTTTTCTCCTGCTGTATTTATAGGGTGCTGACATCATCAGTGTTTCCAAAGAAGAATGTACATCTTTTAGTGTGTTATCCCAGTCTTCAAAATGGCCATTCCTTTCACAAAGAATTGCAGATGATGCCCCTTTTGGGGTTTACCTTACCCAACACTTGCGGCAACTACAGTGAACACAACAGTACCTCCCCAAGAGAATCATGGGCTACACACAGATGTTCTATGCAGCTCAGCTAAAGGATCTCCAGCTCTACTCAGTTGCTTAACACCTACTCAGAGGTAATCTATGCCTGATGTACACAGCCATTTCAAACCCAGAAGTAATGGACATGCTCCACCTCATAACATCCAAGACCCTTACAGCTACACACTCCAGGGACGTAAACCTCAGCACAAACATAAATAGGACATGCTGCAGGGACAGATTCATTACTCACAGGCACCCCTCACTCTGGAATTGAATCCCAATTAAAGTTAGACATAGCCCCTCACCAACCCTCTTCCAGCAAAATACAGCCGCATGGATGGGAAATTGCAAATTCACCCTGGGATCTCCACTGTGTCCCTGCTTGACAGAGGCACAGCAAAGTAGCCTTAAAGGGTGCCTTCTGTGACCTACTTTACAGAGGCACAGTAGGCTACTCTACTGGGGAGGCAGATGCCAAATACACTCTGCCTAGGCTTATGAATTCCCTAGGGCAGACAGCCTAGTATTCACCTCTGCACATATGTTTATGTTTGGGATGCACAATATTTGTTGCTGCTACTGTTTGCAGGTCTTTATTGCCGTAGCTTTCACAGTTTCTGTGAACAACTTGTGTATCTGCGTAACATGTTTGATCATGACAGAGTTCCGGTATATTAATATATGTGTCTGTTGTCATTTAACTGTGTTCACAGGGTGGATTGCTTTATCGTGGGGGGTTCCTGGCTTAACACATACAACTGCCAGATATGTGTGACTGACTGCTATACTCAGACATGGCCTAAGTGTGTGAGCATGCCCAGTTCAGGCTTTCCATGGTTTGTTGCCTGACATGTGTCTCATTTATCCAAGTGTGTGAGCATGCCCAGTGTGACCTTTCCATATGTTGTGATCTGAAGTCCACTACATTTGTGGTTGTGTGTGAACATGACCAATATTGACATTATTACTGTGTGTGTTGGAAGTCGTGTTGTGTTCTTACTGCCAGACTCCTTTGTGTCATAACTCAACAGGGATTATGCTGTGCTTGCAGGGTTTCCATGGGATAGTTTGCAAAGACTTGGCAACATTCTCTCATACTGGCTGAACACTGCAATACTGTCATGGTGTAGTGGTTCAGTACTTTCACTATAGTACACAGTATTATGGGTTTGAGTCCCATCACTGCTGTAAATGCTCATACTGAGCAGACCAGACTAGTTAAGGGCCAGTTGGGCAACTATGAGTATGTTGCATTTTGTTCAGCTATGGCCTACTTAAACCAGGCTTGTCCGACATTGCTGTGTATTCACCAACTTGGGTGGACATTGGCAAACATTACTCCACAGTGACCACAGTTGTACTACTTGGTGTGTGTGATTCTGTTCATAGGTTCATACTAGGCTATCTGCCCTAGGGCATTTATAATCCTAGCCAGAGTGTGTTTGGCTTTCAACACACATTGTAAGTGGAGTTTGCCATTACATTTTCATGGTTAGTATACTGTGCCTCTGGCTAACAGTGACATAGAAGTGATACCCAGGGTAAACCTACAATCTCCCATCCACTCATCAGGATTCCTCTTGAAGAGAGTCAATGAGGGACTCTGGCTAACCTGGAGTGGGAGTTTACTCAAGAGTGGGGGGAGCCTCTGGGTTATGGATCTGTCACTCCAGCATGTCCTATTTATTTCAGTCCTGAGGTTCAGGTCTCTTAAGCGCATAGCTTGATGGGATTCTGATTTTCCAAGGTGCGGCATGTCCATTGATTCCAGGTTGGACATGGCTTTATACATCTGGCACAGATCGCCTCTGGGCAGGCGGTATGCCACTGAGTGGAGCTGCAGTTTCTTTAACCGGGCAGTGAATGGCATGTGTTTGAGCCCTTTGCTCCTCCTGGAGAGGTACTTTTGTGGTCTTTCCAGCTGCTGCTGATCCCACAAGGGGCATTGTACTCAATTATGGGCCTGATGAGGGATGTGTTAAGAGGCACAATGACCTCCACTGATGTAGATGTGATTACCCTCATGATTAGGTGGGCTATATGAAATGTTTCTCTGAACACTTTGGCCACACGGTTGTCGAATGTGAGATTTCTATCGACTTGGGTCCCCAGGTCCCTTATCACTTCTTCCATACTTAATGGGTTACCACATATGTAGTAATTTGTGGGCACTTAGTTTTTGACAAAGGGGAGGACTATACACTGTTTTGTGTTTAGCTTGAGGACATGGCTCTGGCACCAGTTGTCTGTTTCTATGAGGCCCTTTTGTAGGATGCTTGTGTCAGCTGGAGGGTCTATTATGGCACCCAGTTTGCAGTCATCTACAAACTTGTTCACCAACAATCCTTCTGTGTTGGCCTGTACCTCTGAGAAATATATACCAAACAAGGGAGGACCCAGGACTGAGCCTTGTGGGATGCCACTTGTAGCTGGTTTGTGGTCTGACATGACTCCAGCATTTCATACCATGTGGGTTCTGTCCTTGAGCCAGTTTGTAACCCATCTAGTGACATAGGGGTTTCTATTGAAGCTGGTGATATTATCTATGATGATCAAGTGGGGTACTGTATGGAAGGCTTTTGCAAAGTCCAGGTAGGCTGTGTGGACCACCATCCCCTCATCAATGGCCTTGGTGACTGTTTCAAATGACTCAACCAGGTTTAAGAGGCAGGATCTGCCCTTAACAAAGCCAAAATGGGTAGGATCCAGTGTCTGTGTGTCCCCAATATGTTTATTTCTGAGGTCCATGATGATCCTTTCCATTGCTTTGCAGACCAACCTAGTCAGGCTTCTGGGGCGATTGTTTGCAGTATCGGTTGAGGCACCACCTTTGTGGAGAGGGTCCACTGTTGCTGTACACTGCTCTTTGGGTACATATCGTGTGTTAAGGCTGACATTGAACAGTGGTTTTATGTGTGTGTTCAATTCTTCTTAGGGTTCATGTAGGACACAGCCCAGGACACCGTCTGGTCCCATTGATGCTGTGTGTTTTGCTTTGGAGAGGCTGGCTGTTTCCTGAGCATCTGTGACGTCAGGGGGCCAGCACTCTGCTGGGATAGATATTTGCCCTTTTGGTGGGGGGGGGGAGTTTGCACTGAACCTGTCAACTTGGATGTTGGCAATGTCTGTGGGTTTGTTGTATTGTTTGTCATTTTGGACTAATTCTGAACATATCTGGGTATTCCCACACAGGTTCCTACAATAAGTAAAGAATGCCTTGTGATTATCCTTGGTGTTCTGTACAATTTTTATCTCACAGATGGCCTTAGACAATTTTATGTGTGGACGTTGTTTTTCAATAATACTGGTCAGAGATGGCTTCCCTTTTTGTGATTTGGATCTATCATATAGTAGCTTCCTCCTTGTATTGTATGGTTTGTTTATGGCTGGGGTCCACCAAACAGGATGCCTGCCTTTGGAGGATTGGGTCTTGGTTTTATTTGGGATTGCATGATCCATGCATTCCTGACGGTGTTCATAGAATGTGTTTATAAAGGGTTATGAGGTCTGGGCCGTATTTTCCACAGACACAGGGGCTATGAAGGATTCCACCTCAGTTTTGAGGTGTGTGACATATGCTTTAGTGAACATTTTTCACTGTGGTTTTCTGGCCATGGGCTGGGGTGGGGATGTGAATATCCAGTGAGATTACTATCTGGTGTGATCGTACCAGTGAGGGATACACTTCTGGTCTTGGGCATAGAGTCCCCATGTTGGTGATGATCAGGTCCAGTATGTTTTCCCTTCTTGTGGGAGTGGTAACAAGTTGTTCCATAGCATTTTGGTTTATAAATTCTGGAAACCTTTGGCCTAGGGTGTTGGAGCTAGGGTAATGCTCCCAGTGTATGTTTGGGTAGTTGACACCACCCAATATAATGGTGTTTGGGGAGATTTTCATATTTTCATGTGTTCTCCAATCAGCCAAGTGTGGTTCTTGGGTTTAGGAGGGTGGTCTGTAGCAGGCTATGAACTGGAAGGCAGTTTTATCCACTGTTGGTTACACATGGGTAGTCTCTGATGCTTCATGCTGTGCCACCAACCTGGGGGTGTGGGTATCTTTGACAAATATTGATACTCACCCTCCTTTTGTAGTTTGTTCCATGTTTTGCAGCTGTAAAGCATGGTATAAGGTGTACCTGTGAATGCTAGGGTGCTCTTGGGAGCCTTGAACCAGGTTTCTGTTACTGCACAGATATCAACATTCTCCATGCTGAGGAGTGTTTGGAGTGCATGCATCTTGCAGTTTAGACTTCTGGCATTGAGTAGCATTACTTATAATTTCTTATCCCTTGTGATAGCTATGGAGGTGGGTTTGTCTTTTGAGTCTTACCTAGAAAAGGCACTATGGGGTGACAAGAGCCTTTGCCAATATCCAATAGGCCACAGGTGATAGGTGAAATCCATCCCTAGCAAAGCATCATGTCTTGTCGAGCATCTCATCCCAGGCTGACAGGCATTGAATCCCCTTTCACTGACACCAATACGTAAGCCAATTGTTGTAACTGATCATCTTGTCTTCATATTGTGGCCTCATGTTTGGTGAGGGTAGGATGCTACTGAAGGTCATCAAGTTTGCATATACGACATGGTGGTAAATGCTGTTTAGCACTACCTTACATTTCTTAACACATGGCAATCATGCCTCAGGTGGTGCTGCAGGGCTACCTATGTCGGATGCACATACTGCACTCCCTATACATGTTTGGAAACAGGTAGTGTCAAGTTAAGCATCCCATTTACTATATGTGTGAGTCAGAGAGAGGTATAATTTCCAGGGTTCCTACTGAGCCAGTGTATGTGCTATGCGTTGCCTCTTTGCCAAGGCCAAGGCATACTGGGCATGCCTCCTTCTGCCTACTGGGGCAGGCTCAGGTTGCTCCTTCTTCGAGTCATGCTCTGCCTGTGATGGCCTTGGCACTGGTGGGGGGCACTGGTGGGGGGCTGTTTGGCCCAGGCCTATGCTGGTCCTGTTGCAGCTGTTTTTGCAGGATCATATTATGTAGCATAGCACATACCATGACAATTTGGGTACATGTAGTTGGTGAGTATTGCAAGGCTCCACCAGATGTGTTCAGGCACCGGAACCGTGATGTGAGCAACCCAAATACACGCTCGATTACATTTCATGTTTGTGCGTGTGCCTTATTATGGCGTTCTTGTTCAGGTGTGTGTGCATTTCTGATGGGTGTCATCAGCCGCGGCTCCAGTGCATAGCTAGCATCCCCCACTAAGTGACCATGTGGGATGTCACCATTGGCAAATGTCTGGTACAGCTGCGTCAGATGCCAGATATGGGAATCATGGTAGCTTCCAGGGCAGCCAGCACACACATTCATTATTATGCCCTGGGCATCACGCACGACCTGGAAGTTGATGGAGGGGAAGCCCTTGCGATTAATGTAGGCCCTACCCCGCTCACCGGCTGGTGCTTTGATGCGTATATGCGTGCAGTCTATTGCACCCACTACCTCAGCGTATTCTGCTATTTTCTAGAAGAGACGCATATTGCTGGCCAATACCTCACGGGAACTGGGGAAATATACATGATCACCGACATGTGCTGACGTGGCATTCAGGAACTGGTGCAGTACCCTGGATGCTAATGCCTGTGATATCCACATCATATCACCAGTTGGTCTTTGAAAGGTACCTATTGCTAGTATTCTTAGGCCAACACATACCTTGGTTTCCACTGGGATGGGTTCCCCTCTGTTGGTTCTGTGTGTGAGGCATGGCCTGCACAGCTCAACAATTTGCTGCAGGAGGTCTCTGTCCACTCTATAGCGCTCTACTATCTCCAGCTCATGTAACCCCTGGTAGGTGACCCTGGGCCTGTACACTCTTCTCCGTCTCCTCACTGTGGGTTTTCCGGCAGCATTTGCATTGTCACCACCCTCAGCATGTTGCATATGTCGTCTTATAACAGCAATGGCAGCCCCTAGCATTTTTTGTCTGAGTGAAGCTTTTTCAGTTTTCACTTCTAGTAGCATATTCCAGTGTTTCAGTGTCTCTTGTGAGAAACAAGATGCACTGTTGTTTGCAGAGTTTTAAGTGCTGGGCTGGGCTAGGCTAGTGTTCTGCCTGTGTTATTGCCTGATTCGGGTTGTTTTCACCTGCTAGCTCTACTAGTATCACCTGGTAGCTTCCTGCTATTTGTCGTGCTTCCTTTTTCCTTTCTGTTTCCTCAAGCAGAGCCACGTGCATACAAGAGCAAACACGCTCACAGCAGCTCACACACGCGCATACATGCTTAGACGGACTAAAACTTGCTTATTCGGCCTAAAACGTGTGCACACCAGTGCAAACAAGTTTACAGGTCTTCCAACAGCCTTATACATGCTTACTCCGACTTAAACGCGCGCACTCATGCTTCCAAGCATGCACTCTGTCTTACTCAAGTTTACAGGTGCGCACACGCGCGCATACCCGCTCAGCAAGAAACTTTGGTGTTATCCACAGTACACACCTTCCATTTCTTGGCTTTCCCTGGCCTACCTGTTGACACACCTCTTTCCATGATGTCTAACTGACACCTAACAGATGCCACTGTCCTCCAATGAGCTGCACTACTTTCATACATACCCCCCTTGTGATGTCATCTATCTCCTACTCTGTTCCTCCCCATATTCTACTCCTACACTCCACTGACTGTGCTCATTTGCTATGTAAAAGTGCGATTCACTATCCTAACACTCATTTACATAGGGTTGCCTACTAATGCTTGGTTACATGTCTTAGACTGGGCTTCTCCCCTTAGCAACCCCTACTCGGTGGCCATATTGTCTTCAGCCTGCTATTCCCTTACATTGTAATTTGACAATTTTCATAAATTCCATGTTTGTGGCTTTTATTGCCTTATTTTATGATTTTTATAGCACACCCGTTTGCGCGGCGCTGCACTACGCTTAAATATCGGAAATCAGCGAAAAAAAATTATTTTTATTTTAATTTTGCATCAGGGAAACTTTCCAATTGCCGTATATTTTGCCACTGGCATGCTTCCTCAACCATATGCAACCTTTATTTGGAGCTGACAAGGCTCCATTGTGCTATTTGCAGAACGGTACTCAGTTGTCAACTGAATACATTCCTGCAGCTAACACGTCTCCTACTCGGACAGGTTTCTGCTTCCTGGATCGCAAATTTACCTCATTTGCATGCCTTTCAGCTGCAAGTGAGGTAATTTGCATATCACAGCCCTCCGTGTAGAAGACGTGTGTTAGGAGCTCTCTTACATGCCCCTACAGGCTGTTCGTGGATCGCACGTCGGACATGATGGCTGCATGGGGTCTTACTCTACTCGTAGACTCCATGCAAGTCATTGTGAATCCGACCCCTTGTTTATCTTCTTCACTTATAGACACATCAGGAAAATTATCACAACTGTTATTTGCATTACATTCATAATAATCTATTAAATGCAGTTTTCTAATAAGTTTAAAAAATTCCACTTTTAAAAAAAATGTTTTCTAGGGAGAGAAGTGGGTACAAGCTTAAGTCCACTTTGTAGTACAGAGACTTCAGTACCACATAAATCAATACCAGACAAATTCAGAAGAAAACTGTTATTGTAAGACATACCCATTTGTCTAATAGTGTCAAACATTTTGTTAAAGTTAATATTTAGTCCTCGTACTCTGTTGCCGATTATGCTGTCCATTTTTATTTCCCTCGAAAAGGCATTTATATCCATTGGTTCGTTGGTCCTGTTGTTTGCCTTGCCAGGAAAATTAGTTTTCCAATAAAAAGGTTGTTTTGGAAGTGGTAAAGGGGGATAGTCTTTGTCCTCTACATCTGACTCAACCGAGTCCTGTTCCCTACACTCACTACAGATCACAATGTCATCCGCAAACATCATAGTCCATGGGGACACCTGTCTGATCTCGTCTGTCAACATGTCCATCACTATTGCATATAAGAAAGGGCTTAGAGCTGATACTTGATGTAATCCTACCTCCACCTTGAATGCATCTGCAACTCCTATTGCAGACCTCACCACTGTTACACTACCCTCAACAAGGAATGAAAAGTACTTATTAAATTGCGATTTTGATGAATTTGCTGCTATTGCGCTAATTTGGTTTGTATTTGAATGAGAGAAACTAAAAGCACTGAAAAATGTAAAAATGTATTTGCATTTGAAAATATTTACAGTATAGTAATGTTTTTAAACTATGCCTGAAAATACAGTACTGAAAGTACAGAGGCATATTTCTATCAAATAATCATTTAATTCTTCCTCAAAATAAGGTCAGTATTTTTAACTCCTAAGGCTGTGTGTGTGTGTGTGTGTGTGTGTGTGTGTGTGTGTGTGTGTGTGTGTGTGTGTGTGTGTGTGTGTGCCATGTGTCTGCATGCTTATGAGTGCATGCGTGTGCATCTGTGTGGGTGCAATATATGTACATCATTTTCTAAAAATTTAGTTCTTAAAGCCCAATTTAGTTCTTCAAGTCCATGTCAGATTTCAGAGTCTATAGTATGCTGTTCAGTATCCTGTACTTATTTTCAGGTCAAATATACTTAACATTGAGGCTGATCACATTAAGATGATAGCTGTTGCATTACTTAAAACATCCCGCATACCCTAAATACTACAGAAGTTGCTTTGTTTTCATTTTTTTTTTCTGGAATGAAACTTGCTGAAAAGAAGTCAGGTTACTCTGCCCAGCTTTGTGGCAGGAAGAGGATCTGGTGACAATCAGTCATCATCATCGACCCCCTTTTAATACTTCTTCATCATGAGGTTTGGGTGTCACATCAAGTGTCACACTCTTTCTTGATTTAATGCCACTCTCCTATCTTCTTCAATGGTCATGCCTAACTGACACAGATCTTCTCTCACACATTCTATCCATCTCTTTGTTGGATGCCTTCTTTCCTCTCACCTTCTTCCTGTCTGTCCCAAATCAAATTGTCTTTAGATTTCCTGTACATGTGCCCAAACCACCATAATCTGTTCTCTTTGACCTTCTCTGTAATCGGAGTTACTTTGGCTTCTGCTCTGATATTCTCATTTCTTCATCTGGCCACAATTTGCATCCTACAACCCATCTCAGAAACTTCATCTCTATCACCTCTACCCTCCTCAACTACTCTGCCTTCACTCCCCAGGTTTCTGTACCATACAGTATTTAAGATTGCACCACTGTTTTGTATACCTTACTTTTCAGCTTATTTGGCATTCTTCTGTCACACACTACCCAAACACTGAGTCAGTTGGCTACCCATCAGATTCTAGCTTTGACCTCTTCACACAGACTTCCCTTCTCCTCAACCACCCCTCCCAGATACTTGAAGATGTTAACCTGTTCCACTAATTTCTTTATATCTCAATTTTTAGCTTCTTTTGATTTCTCCCATTTGCTGCCATGACCCCCATCTCTTTTGTACTCAGTTTTATTACATTCTCCTACAGTTTTTCATTCCAGTTCCCTAACATTTGCTGAAGTTCTTGTTTAGAGTATGTTTGAAATGTCACATAGGTTCATAGGTTGGTACTAGGCTATTGCCCCTAGGGCCTATACAAGGCTAGCCATAACAATTCCCTGGCTATTTCTTCCCACAATATTTACTTCCCTGGACCCCTGTCTAGCAGGGCGACTGACGTGATCCCCAGGTGAATTTCCTATCTCCCATCCAATTATCAAGGTTCCTTTTGAAGAGGGACAAAGAGGCGCTGTGCTTGACATGTATGGGCAGTCTATTCCAGAGTCTGGGGAGTCTCTGGGTCAGGAACCTATCCCTCCAGCATATTTTGTTCATTGTGATGACAAGGTTTAGATCCCTGGAGCATGTGGCTCTGAGGGATTGGTATTTCTTTAAGTGTGGCATGTCCAACAGCTCTGGGTTTGACATGGCCTTGTATGTTAAGCAGAGATCGCCTCTGAGTAGACGATATGCGACAGAGTATAGCTGGAGTTTTTGTACACGGTCAGCATAGGGCATCTGCTTTAGGCCTGTGATTCTTTTAGTGAGGTATTTCTCCGGCCTTTCCAGTTGTTGCAGATGTCATACCAAACAGGGCATTGTATTCTATAATGTGTCTAATGAGGGATGAGTACAGTGGGACAATGACCTCCTTTTTTCTGGATTAAAAGCCCTTAGTGATGAGGTGTGCCACATATAAGGTTTTCCTGACTGTTGTGGTGATGTGGTTATATTCATAAAACTGCAGGTTTGTTGATTGACCTATTTGCTAATGTAGTCCCTCACTAATATGAAGAGCAGTATGATCAGAGCTGAACCCTTATGTATGCCCACTCCCACTGGGAACCCCTCTCTGAATCTGAACATTGTTCATTCTTGTGTTCTTGGCTCATGTACATTGCCTGTATTAATCCTTCCAATGTTTCTGTGACTTCAAACCATCACATAACTACTTTCTTAAAACCTTGTCATATACTTTCTCTAAGTCTGGGAATGACAAATTGAATTATTTCCTTGAATCTCATTTTTTGTCAACTAGATGTCTCACTGCAAACACTGGAACAGTTATCCTGCATCCTAATCTGAATACGAACTGCTCATCTGCCATCTGCCATCTTACTTTCTACTGTTCTTTGCAATTGTTTATCAGTCATCTTCTTCAGCACTTTCATGCAGTGTGAAAGGAGTTTGATACCTCTGTACTGCCCAGAGTTCTGACTGCTCCCTTTGTTCTTATACACTGGCATTTGGATAATTATTCTCCAGTCTTCTGGGATATTCCTTTCCCTCTATACTGCTATGATTACCTTCTGGATCCAATTCTTCCTTAATTCACCTAATA
The DNA here is from genome assembly GCF_019279795.1 of Protopterus annectens. NCBI lineage: Eukaryota > Metazoa > Chordata > Ceratodontiformes > Protopteridae > Protopterus > Protopterus annectens. The sequence continues at coordinate 993,258,728 of NC_056732.1, read as the reverse complement.
TCTTGATCATATCTGAGCCTGCTGCTTTCCCCAACTTTGTTCTTACTTCTGCAAGGGTGGGTTATTCGTCATCTTTAGTTGTAGGCTGTGAATGAAGCAGTACAGCTTCTGTGGAGGTTTATTTATTCAGAAGTTGCTGGAAGTTTTCTTTACATCTGCTTTTGATGTCTGGTGATTGGTGAGCACAGACACAGTTGCCATAATGATTGAGGTCCTTGCCTTTCAATCCTGACCTCTGGCTATTACCTGTACGAGGTTTGCATTTTCTCCCTGTGTCTGTTTGGGGTTCATCCCAAAAACATGCTGGGTGTTTACATCTCAGAATTATCCATCTATTGAATAGAGTCATGCACATCAGCACAGACTCTAGGTGGTATCTATCTGTGGAAGTGTTGTATAGACCAACTACTTTACCCTCTGAATAGGAGAACATGGATCACAGACTGTGTCTTGTGTCAGAGGCAGCTACTCGATGGTGTTAAAGAATTGGCTTTAGGTGACTTGGCCAGCAATCAGCATCTTGCTTATTTAATTTCTCAGAATTAGCAGTATGACTGACTGGCTACTGCATTGCTTGAAATATGAAACATATATCCAGCATCTGTGCCTCTGATTCTCTTGTCTATAAAGATCAGCAAGAAGTGCAACTTGCAAAGAGATCTCTGCACCACCAAGTAGATTTAAATAAATGAGCTGCCAAAGTCATGTATTAGAGAACTGTCTTTTTTATTACATTTGCAACTATTTATCTACTGCAACAGATCAAAGGAGTTGCTCAATTCCTGTAGTAAGAATTAATGAGATGAGGTAAGTCAAGTCCATCTTCATGGGAGGCAGATAATCATCTTAGCCACCAACAAGCACCATAGTTATTCATTTCTCAAATGATTCTCTTGAGATGGTCTGGTTTCTGTAATGTCGGAAGTGTTACATTTCTATCATAAAGAACCACAGACGGACTATATTTGAGTACGAATGAGTGGATTTAAGCCAGATGATGTCTTGAATGAAAATCCAAATGCATCTTGTGTTTTTGGATTGCACTTGGCTTTATTTAACTGAAGCAGTAAAATCTGACTTAAACAGCTCTTGTAATAAGACCGCCTGAATCTTTGTAGGTAGAAGAGGATAACCTTAGCCACCAGGCGTAATGTTGCTTATTTGCTTGTTTCATAGAATAACTTGGATTAAATGGAATGTCTAAGGCAGGAAATGTAACTGATGTCTCCACATGACAGCACAGAGGGTTATTTCTTCATTTCTTTCTTTTTTTTTTTATTGAATTTGTTTACTGCGGATATGCCCTGGTCTTGAGTGACCATTTGCATGCACTGACTGTGGGGACAAGTAAAAAACACTAACAAAAATTTAACAAAAAATGCAAATAGTATCCCAATGCACAATTACTGAAAACACAAAACTTACAATATCTTAAACACAGGTATTGCTGTAGACCAGAACCAGATACTCCTGCAAGTGGGAATGTTAGTGTTAAAGGTTCCCTAGTAAGAAGGTAAGGAATAAGAGAGTTAGTGGGAAGTGTGGGCTGTAATGGTATGAAAAGTAGACAACAGATAAGATGATGTGGCCTTTGGTGGCAAAAGCACTTGGCTTTGCATTGAAGGAAAGAAATGAGATCCTTTCTAGATCAGGATAAGTCAGAATGATTTTTGAGGAGCTGAGGGAGTGACTGCCAGAAAGATGGAGGTTCTCTGTAGAAGTTACATCTGACAAATTGGAGTGAGGTTCCTGGGGAGAGAAAGAGGGACCAGTTCATAATGGATTGAGTAGGTTGTAGTATGAGGTTTTACCATGGAGTTTGGCTGAAAGAGGAGCTAAGAATTCAATCTGAAATAGCTTGAAGAGCCGGGCAATAAGTAAAATGTCAATGCATTGCTTTTTGGAGAGCTATTTTCCTTTTGTGAGTGTGAGACAGTAGTGCTTTTGAGAAGGGGATTTATTGATGAAGTCACAAACTGAATTCATTATGGTTCGGAGTTTAATGATGTTGCTTTGGCATTTGCATTTATAATGGGAGCACCATATTCCAGATGAGCTAGAAGAATGCTTTCACCAATAGTTGACCTTGTGTGGGAAGAAAGGAAAGGAGAGATTTTTCTAGCTCAGAAAAGTATGTGGTTATTTAAAACTGTTTTTGTTTTCTATATGTTTATATGAAAATGAGCTACTTCTCAAGCCAAAGACATGGATATTTGAAGATGGGGGTGAATTTCAGTGGAGTTATTCTTTAAGTTAGAAGTGGTAAGTTTCTTTATTGGAATTAGAAACTATATGAAGAATATTTAGATCATTGTTTTTGTTTGAGGGGGTTGCCAGTAGTTTGTGATGTACTACTAAATGGTGAACTTGGCAAAGATCAGATTGCAGTTGGGATTGGATTGCATAATGGGAGTGATTTGATAGGAAGTTGACCATGTCATTATCATAAAGGAGAAATGGAAGGTGGAAAAGGTCTTCTATTAGTTAATGAAGATGAAGAACATAAGGGGGAAAGGATGTAGCTATGAGGTGCCCCTTTTTGGAGGTGGGCTGTATTAAGACTCCACACTGTTAACAAGCTTCTCCCTGTAACTAAAGATACAGAGTTTGATTCCTTCTACCTCTATTTGCCTACTCTGTGACTGTTAGCAAGTCACTTAAATAGACACTGATCCTGAGTTGCCACTGAAAAGGATAGATATAGAGCTTACCTGCTTAACAAATGAATTGCTCTTATTTTTATTCTACTTATTGTTATCCTGTTTGGGAAGATCAACACCTTATACAGCATGTTTAACAACACCTGCAACAATCTGCATATTTAAATCAAAGGATCTCCTAATCTGTAGTCTGTATTACAACTCAGGCTTTCTGTCTGCATTACATCTTCTGCAACTGCAGTGGCAGAAAGTGCTGTATATGACAGATGACTTACACAAGAGTGAGCAAACCAATATACTACCCATCCCAGCACATTAGTGCACACTGAGCACTATAGTAGTAGCTAGTGATTTCATTTATATTTGTCCTGATACAGAAGTAAATGCAACTCATTTGAAAATAGGTCTTGAAATGAAAAATCAGTGAAACTGGCAGTGCCCTTTTGCAGAGATAAAAAGATAAAAAATCATAAGCAGAAATTGTGTTTGGTGTGAGTTTAACTTCCTTTATAATGCTTACTGTAAGTGGTTTACTGTAGATCTTGTGTGGCTTTAGCTAATAAGTTCTGTCTGAACTGGTACTGATTAACTCCATGCTTTTGAATGGAAATTAGAATAACTGTGTGAGCATGCTTTAGTAAAACAGGTAAATGTTATATAACGTTATGTTTTAAATATAATTGCATTTTCTCAAAAATGTATGTACCACTAGCTTATATCTCACAATTTTGGCAAATAATAATGACTGCTGAAAATAATGCAAACTAAATAAAAAAAGAACTAAATTTTTTATCCATCTTTATTAATCCCCTTTTAATAACAGCGTACCTAACAGTGTCACACATTTCCATATTTTGCAATGTAAATAATCAATTTGGACATATAATTAAAATAGTTACTTATCATACATTTATTTTGTGTTCTCTCCAGTAGATCGAATGTTTATAAGTTCGAATCACATATGGCTGAGACCATATGTTCAAACTTGTAAAAGCCCGATCTGACTGAATGGAGATCTCCGTACAGAGCGGAAAGGGATTTCCCATTTCCGCAATGTAGTGCGATCTTGGAGTTGGTATATTTAAGTAAGGGGCTGTGGAAGGTGCAGGGGGGGCATAGCCCCCCTGCTATAGATGTTTAATTTTGTGTTTTTTGGTTTTATGTTGTTTTACTTCACTGTTCTAACTTTTGCAAGTTCGACCATATGGTCTCAGCCATATGTAGTTCGAAGTAGTAAAAGTTCGATCTACTGAAGTAGATCCATTTATTTTATCTTATTATACAGCCTAAGCTATTTTGCTTTTTAATAACTTTACATTGTGGGCTGAAGCCATGAGGAAAATGTCTTGTTTATGAGAATAAGAATGAACCTGTTCCTATACATGATTGCTAAACATTTATTTGTAACTTATTAGTTTTTATTAATAAAAATATTAGAAAGTGCAAAGAATTATTAACGAAATGACACTAATATTGTTAATCTATGATGTGCTACAGTAGAGAAATTAATGACTATCTATGATATATTATTCATATTTTCATATTTATATTCATTTTTTTCTTAACTGAGAGCCCTACATGTTATTGATGGGTGTGTTGTGATACGCCATGATTGGAGATAGGAAAATTCATTGCCATTGTCCATTTGTATCACACGATACCTAAGATATTGCTAGTTGTTTGTTAGTAGTTATGAAAATAAACACTATTTCAATATATATTTAATAGCTCAAAAACCAATGGACTCACAAACTGTTGCATGACATCAGTTACAACTTTAGATATTGAAGAAAGCTATCTTTCATATTAGTACTGCAAGTTTCATATTTTGAGAGATATTCAGGGTCATTTATATTGCTAATTATGCAATTAAGAATATACTTTCATATTTCTGTAAATATCTCAATAAACATACATTCACAGAGGAATTTCTTGCTGTCATGGGAAAGCTTATTTCTGATTAACAAAAGTGTTGAAACAATATATGTGTAGGTTGTACAGTGTTCAAGATATGAGAATTTGTGAACGTTTAACAAAAATATAATTTGGGGTTCATGTGTATTTTAATATATTATAGTATTTTTGAAAAGACCATGACTGCACTGACTATTATGACTGCAAAGAATGCTTCTTACCAGTAACATTGCAGTTTGTGCAATTTTAACAGCTTTTGCTGTTCACAAAATATTTTCATTTACATATTGTATGCTTTTAAGTGTATTTTTCAGAAAATGATTTGGAGTGTAAGTTGTATGAAGGATGCTAGAGGTGTGACATTCCACACCACATAAATAAAAGATTAGGGGTAACTGGATGACCAAAACAATAAAATGGGGTAATGGGAAAGAGGAAGACATCACAAGGGAAATTTGGGTAATAGGGTAACAAAATCAATGTCAATAATAACTAATGTCCATAGGGAGGCTGACATCCCAGTGCAGATGAGACAGGTTAAAGAATATAGATGACAAAGAGGTAACAATGCAGGGGGTGGCAGGTACACTGGGATTTGTATAGTGGTCAGTGATATAAAAAATAGCACATAGAATACAAGGAGGGCATATACTGAAGGGTCTTGTAAGGATGTCAAGGAAGTAAAATGAGCTAGTTAATGTTTTCTGCAAAAGCTAGCATAGAACGGATGCACATAGTTGATTCCAGCCATGTATCAGAGAAGCAAATGACAGAAAGAGGTGCCAAGACTAAATCATCTATATACAGTGGGAGAGTTTGGAACAGTGTTTAAATGTCAGTTAAGTAGTAAATGGAACCAGAGATGTAGAACAGTCTACTATCCAGAGTAGAGAAACAAAAAGCAATGATGAATAGAGGGAGGTAGCACGTTATTCATGGAAAAGTAACTGAAGAAGTAAATAGTACTTATGCAAACCATGAAATATATCTGGACCTAGACAATGCATTTGATACTATTCCATATGCAGACTTATAAATCTGAATATAAATTCATATGTTCTATGGTGAAAATTTAACTGGTTGCCTGACAGATCCCATGGGTTTATGGTCACATATATCACTTCTGAAAAGAAAAAAGGTCACAGTGATATAGCACTGGGCTCATTGTTCGGCCTTTTTTCTATTTTTTTCTATTTTTTTTCTCTCAGACTTTCAAGCCAGCACTACTGGTCTAGGGTTAGTTAAGTCTGTGGATGATGGTAAACTGCAGATTATTCTTTGGTCTACTGATATACAATTGCCTCAACATGAATTAGACAATGTTAACAATTGGCACATGACGGTAGTCTCAAAATAGTTCATCAGGTAAACAAAATATTTCCACATCATACCTTTAGATAATGCACAGCTAAAATAAAATGCTGTCATCAGGGATCTGCACATCTTTGTTGATAATTCCTTATCTGTTGAACATCATGCCTCCATAGCAGTGCAGAAATCCTTATGCGTGGATCAACTAATTTCCAAAGATATCAAAATAATTCCCCATTACACATATCTCATCAGATCCATCATTGACTGTAATGTCCCTTTTGGCATGTATATATCATCAAATGTCAGTCAAAATTATGAATGGCTTGAAGATAATCAATTATCCAGATATATTGACAGCCTAAACCCAGTACTTGGTCATGTATAGACTTCTCCATGGTGAACTGACTCTATTCTTTGTTTGATGAAAGATCAGACCCTTTTTGACCTCCTCTTCCTTCACAAAATAAATGGTTCATCAAATACCTGGTAATAAAGAAGCTAAACCTTCATCCACAGATAAATAAGACATGCTGGCATGATGGATTCATATCTCAAGATGGATTCATGTCTCATGATGGAATCATATATCAAGATGAATTTATATCTCAAGAAACTCCCACTTCTAGATCATACTTTGACAACATGTCAGGAAGAGTAGCACCTTTGCTTTTTTTAAGGAAAACCAAGATGATTATACTTGTAGCCTGAAATTCTGTACTGGTATATCTTTTATTTCCCTCCTCAAGGCTGAAAGGAACTTTTGAATGTATTTCTTTGACTAGGCTTTTTAATAGTATCTTGCCTAATACATACCTATGAACCTAGGAAACCATAGATACAAAATCATCAACAAAAAATGAAGCATAAAGGAAATGTAAGTCTTGTACAATGAAATCAGAACTTTGGACAGAAAGCAAGATGTTGGAGCACCAAAAGAAGCATTAAGTAATCTTCTATTATAGTAGGTACTGCATTCATATAATTAAGGTAATCTATTATAGTAGGTATTGTGTTCATATAATTAAGGTAATCTATTATAGTAGGTACTACAATCATATGATTAAGGTAATTTATTATTATAGGTACTATATTCATAAAATTATGGTAATCTTTAAGCTGCAGATCTTAAAACTTAGGTCATTAGATATTACAAGTTGTACATCCTGGAAAAAGGAGAAACAAGTAATTCAATGGTAATGAAACTGATAGGTGAAGGAAGTAAAAATTATATAATGCAATATTATGAATACAGGACTCAGCAAAGATAGGCAGGGGATAAACAGAGGCAAGATACTATACGTGCTCAGAGCAAATGGGAAGTGGAGTGTACAGAGTTAAGTAGTGGAGACAGAAAGCAAGAGGTCATTGAGGGTGGCAACAATAACATTTAAAGAAAATGTAAGCAGCGAGGATACAGGTTGGAAGCACAAGGAAGTAATGTCGTAGAAAGCTGTCAGTGAAGCAGGCCAAGTAAAGAAAGAGACATAATGAAAATCAGTTACATGTCTAGAGTGATGTAGGGGGTAGGTTAGCCAAAGTAACATTGTATTACAACAGCCATGGAAAACTGGGCATAGGCATCATCAAACCCAAGGACATATTATGTCAAGCTCTAGGAAGGGTAGCATTAGGAACATTAGAAAATAAGTTAGGGAGTGTTTGAGGAGGAAGGTGGACGGAGATCTATAAAAAGGGTGGTTTATTTGGACAATTGCATGGAATGTTAGTGAAATGCCAAGTTCTATTAAGTGGAAGTGGTCTATCAAGGGAATGATGTAGGTAAAAAAAGGCTAAGTTCTTCTACAAAAAAAAAAACAACTGATGATGGTGGAAGTATCTAAGCTTAGGAATATGGGATAACCAAGGGTGGAAGTAAATCATGTGAGTGGAAGAAGAAGGAGGGCAGGGGTTCTCTTTAAGAAAAGAGTACAAGTTAAAGGAATAACAACTAGAAAAGTGAAAATGTGCACTGATGTATATGCAAAGGGTGACATGGGAATAATTTGAGTAGTACAGGGAATATTCATTGTCAAAATGAGGCTGGAGAGAGGTCCTATGCTAGATTTTTCAAGTAGGTGGTGGAATTGATAGGAAATCTGGTGCTGGAAGTAACTGGTGGATCTCAGTGTTATACTGGAACCACTAGAGTATCAGATGAATGTCAGAAGGGCATTTCATTGGCGAAGGCAAATACTTTTAAAAAGATAAATACTTAAGGTAGAATGCTGGAATTTATAGAAAAACAGCTATAGTGCAATTGAGAAATTTACATTTTCAAGGAGGAGAAGGCTACAAGCTAGAAAAACATTGATTTGATGAAGAAGGTATAGGTGGGTGGTTAGAGGGGGTAGAAGCTAGAGAAACAGCACTGTCAAATAATGTGAATTTAACAATGAGGAAAGAAAGAAATCCTTGGAAACGATAACTGGCATAAGGAGAGGAAGAGGTGAGTGTGGCTGAATATTGTGAAGGTGACACAAAGTTTCAGAAAATAAAAAACATAAGATAAAGCAAAAGCTGAAGGTTCTATGTAAGAATTTGAAAAGTGCTTTAAGAGTGAGGTAAAGCAAAGGAACAGGACAAGAAAAGCTAGAATGGGAAAAGCTGAGATTGAGATGAAGGACTATACTGGTAGACAATAACTTTTTTGGAGATGTTGCAGGCTAAGATGGATTTTTAATGGAACCAAGGAGGCAAGCAAGATATCCAGCTTGTTACTTGAAACACAAAGCTGGAACATATTAAATATAATCCTGGAGGACTAAAGAGGGAAAGACGGAGGGTGGACACAAAAATATGATTCACTGAGAAGGATTATCAAGGAAGTTGGTGAGACACTATATACTACCAGAATAAACGAGTGAAAAGTGAGAAGAGTGGAATGAGAAGATGCATTATGGATTTGACAGTGGAAAAAGGTGGCAGGTATGGCTAGATTTTCAGTGGAATGTTTTTAAAAAGAATGGGAGAGAAACTGAGAAGAAATTGACAAGGGTTACCATGTTGCCAAAGAGACAGATAGAACTGAAATATTCATCTGGATTTAGAATTGTCTCCTTACTATACGGTGATTTTTTTCTGAGGTATCCCTTAATGAAATTAATATTTCCTACAAGCAAATTTACATTTGGCTTGAAGATATGTGCTGTAACCACAGCAAGGCACCAAAACTGAGTGAGTATCTGGTGGTTCAGAAGCTGAAAATTCCAGCCATTTTGGAATACTGAAGATTACTAAATGTGTGAAGTGACCACCATTGAGGCCTATAGCAGCATCTACTGGCTCTAAAACTGAACCATTGGTGAAATTTGTTGACCACAAGCTAAAAGATTTTTGGTCAACAAGGAACATATTTTGAAAGACTCATGTCACTTTTTGGAAATTATTTAAAGAACTGCTTTTTCTGAGGGTGTCTGGTTTGTGACTGTAGATATAAAGGACATATTTTTAATAATACCCCATGATCAGGACCTTGAATGTTTTTTGAGGCCATCACTATGGGGACTATCCTTGACAAAAAACAGATTGATATAGTTTACCACTGTATGGACCTTATGCTAATATCTAAGTTTGTATACTTTGATGGCAAATATTTTAAGCAGTTGAAAGGGGTTGCCATGAGAGCAGTTTCAGCACTGGTGTTTGCTAGTCTGATTTTATGGTCTTGGGAGAGCAATTTTGTGTTTATGTCCCCTTTCTGGTCTAAAATCTAGTTGCACCTTAGGTACCTTGATGACATTTTTATTCTGTGGAAAGGGGATGTTGAAGAATTGGAGGCATTTAGAGCTTATATTAATGACACCACTATGCTAATATCTAAGTTTGTATACTTTGATGGCAAATATTTTAAGCAGTTGAAAGGGGTTGCCATGAGAGCAGTTTCAGCACTGGTGTTTGCTAGTCTGATTTTATGGTCTTGGGAGAGCAATTTTGTGTTTATGTCCCCTTTCTGGTCTAAAATCTAGTTGCACCTTAGGTACCTTGATGACATTTTTATTCTGTGGAAAGGGGATGTTGAAGAACTGGAGGCATTTAGAGCTTATATTAATGACACCACTAATTTTTTTGGCATTTACACACCAGCACAGTATGGTTTCCATATCTTTCCTTGATGTTTTAGTTATTAAAATATTGAGAGTAGTAAGTTTGAATCAACCATCTTTAGGAAAGACAGATACTCTAATAGCTTTCTTCATTATGATAGCCAACATCCATTTTGGCAGAAAAAAAAATCTGGTGAAAATTCAGTTAATTAGGCTGAGTAGGCTTATTTCTGATGACCAACCTTTCGACAGTGATACCATAATTCTATGTGAAATATTCCTAGGCCAAGGCTACCCACAAGACATGTTGTTGAATTTAAAGGAGTGGGTGAAACGTCAGAGGCATGCATGCTACAAACCCTTGTTGTCTTATGGGGAGACCATCGTAGCAGAGAGAACCATTAATGACAACAACCAGTCTAGGGCCATGGTGTTAAGTTACAGTAGGGATCTACCTTCCCTAATGAAGATTATTAGTTGCCACTGGGCCACCATTTTTGGTGCATTTGATCTTATGACCAAACCAGGGCCGAACCCTAAGCTTGTTTACAAAAAAGTTTTAACTTAAAGAAAATACTTAAAAAAAGTCAAAGTAGAGGTACAAACTCTACAAAGAAATTGGGTATGAGGCACTGTGGGGCATGTAAATAGTGCAGATATATTTTACAAGGTACCCATTTTTTGGTAGCTGGCTTCTCTTGAGTGATCTTACTTAAGGGGAGTTTCAAATGTAGAACAAAAGGTATAGTGTATTTGGCACTTTGCGCAACCTTAGGAAAAGGATTTATCAGCTATCCATGCAAAAGACAGTAGAAATGCATTATGCAAACATTCAATAGACTGGACAGACTTTAGAACATTTTCTTTTTGTCTACTGGAAAAGGTTTCCCCCCAATCGGTGGGGGGAGGGGCAGAGAATGGGGGTTTTCCTTTGAGAAAAGGAAACTTTATTGCAGATTATTCTTACTGCTGCAAATATCCCTAGTATTAATAATGTTATTTCCATAGGATGTGTTTTGAAGATGAAATTGCTTTCTTTATGAAATCTTTTTACCAACAATTTTATTTAATGATTGTTATTACAGATAGTATTAAATTATTGAAGTCAAGTTGTGTTAAAAGGTACATTTCTTTTTAAATTTTTTACCTGTTCCTTGTGCCAAAATTTGTATTTAAGCTGCAGGAAGTGATGTAATTTCTTTTAACTCTGAGGAGATTCTCTTAATTTCAGGAATGAAAGTACTTAGTTTTTACAATAAAAGAAGTTGTCGACATTTTTGGAGTGGGATTTTGTTATTTTTAGTTTATATAGATATCAAATTTATGGCCATTACTATATGGCTGGAAAACATCCTGTTGAAGTAAATATTAGTGAGACAAACAGGCTTTGTGAGGGAAAAGAAGTAACTTGATAAGGAATTGGTTCTTGAAGCTCTTGTAGACAAGGTAAAAAAATAAGGTCATGAGAAAATCAAGAGAGTTCTGTTTGACATTAAAAAGTTTTTGTTTCTATACAACTGCATTTCACTTTTAAGTTCTAGTAAAACTAGAGCTGGGAAGTAAATATATAAATTAGGCAGAAACCATTTATTGCAAGACAAAAACGACACCATTAGTCAAAAAAAGACTCACAAGGAACTCAGAAGTCTGAAGGAGGATATGTCAAGGGTTCCTTCTATCACCTCCATTAGATATTATTATAATAATCATGATTGTGTCGCTAGATGGATAGAAGTTGTCATGAAACAGAGGGAAGGCAGAAGTATACTTGAGACTCTTTGCATATGATTGTGTCTTATTATCAGAGAGGGTAGCTAAAGCACTAGAGGTGGCTTTGAAAGAGGTTAGCATGTTCACTGTGGAATCAGGTTTAGAGTGAAGCAATCAGACAAAAAATTAGTAAATATTGGAAAAGGAAGGGATAGGGATAGTGAATGGAAAATGTTAATTATAAATTGGCTCTTAGAATATGTGATGGGTGTGTTTGGGAAGAGGAGGGGAATGCTGGCACTCTAACAAAATGGAGTAATGTAATCAGGATGATATTATTGCTGATAAGCTATGTAATATAATATACTCTTACAGAGAGTTGTAGTAAAAATGAGAACAGCTACAAAATATGTGTAAGGATTTGGGTCTATATTAGAACATTGAAAACTACAAATATCGAATGACTAAAGACCGAAAATGCCAGACCTCAAACTCACTAATGTGGGGGGCTGTGACCCCACACCCCCCGCTAAATATATATACCAACTCTGAGATCACACTATAGTGAGGAAAGGGTAAATATTCTGATCTTCATTGTACTGCAAACTCACAAAAACCATATCGAGGTCCGGCATTTTCGGCTTTAGGTCGTTTGACATTTAAAATTAGTAATAGGAACCCTATCAATTTTATAGACAGATGGAGAGATATAGATGTAGATATAGATAAAGATAAAGATATATAGATATACAGTACATATACATATACATATACATATACATATCTATCTATATAGATATACATCTGAGGATGAAGCAATGGTCCTTTTTGTGGATAGCCCCTCAACCCAGCATGTGAGCTTGAGAGAACATGGCATGCTCCAGTATGTGACTGACTCAACCAAATAATTATATCTGTGGGATGTGCACTATTATCCGTCATCAGACACATGCTGCATCACTCTCACTAACTCTGCCATGGCTCTGATGGTAACAGCCTGTGCCTCCACAATGGCCCTCAATATATTCTGTGTTGCAGTCACTGAGAAACCAACATCCGAGACAGGGCAGTAGCCATGTCTCCAGTGAGCAACTCCCCCATGGAATTATTTGCCCATGGGTGCTATGGTCACACTCTGACATATGTCTGCTAGTGGCCAGCACACTTCCTGTACTGATAGTGACTCCATTAATCTATCCTCCCTGTAACAATATGAGGTAGTGCCATCTATGCCTCGGAGAGTAGGGCAGTGGATGTGTAACATATGCCAGCATAGATAGCTGGAGTTTTGTAAAGAATTTTATGTCATTTGACTATCACACTGATTTATACAGATACTTCTGTTAAAAATGTATTCATAATGTTGTCTGTGTTAAAAATGCATCAATAGTGGGTCCTGCTGGACAGAAAAGAGATACACATATATGTCAGACAGTATTATTATAACTGATTAAATGCATATGTTTTAAAAGAGCATTCTGGAAGGGAAAATGTTAATCTCAGTCCAGCTAATTTTGGAAAATAGGTTGAAAATTAAATGGGTTGGTTTAGGCCATAAAGATTTTATCTTACAGGTCTGATTGCAGCCATGCAGCCAGAGACAAAAATGTCTGGGAATACCAGGACTACAAATCTTACTCTATTGTCCATAAAGGCGAACTAATTGTTTCCCTGGAAGGGTGGAAGTTTTTGAAATTGTTTCATTACTTTCAGATGCTGCAACAGAGCTTAGCAAATCTCTGGGTGTATATTGTACTAAAGTCAGGTGACTAGATGTGATGTCATTCTATAACCAACACTGAAATGATTTTTAGATATTAGTGAGAGATATGATGAAACTCTTGCAGCGGCACTTTGTTTTTTGGAATACAACAGGAAAGATCCCTCACAGATATCTCACACAACCAAATACCTCATCTTGCCTTGCTGTAGTAAGCAATGCAACACCTCATCTTGCCTTGCTGCAGTAAACAACTCAACACTCATCATCTTGCCTTGTTGTGGTAAGTAACTTAACTAGGGAAAAGTAATTTGTTAGTCAGTCCAGAAAATATAGTGAGATTAGTTAAGTATTGTTTTTCTGCATCTGTGTGAATCTATCCAACTGTGTTATTTTTTATATTTCCTGTGCTAAAACTCTGGTGTTTATTGTAACTAGATATTCAGTATTCTCATGTTTTCTATTTTATTATTTGTTATTAAATATTTCTATACCTTTCATTGTGGATGGTCTTTTAGAGAATAATTTTAACATCTTAAGAGTACTTATGCTTATTTTAGTGACACTGTGGCTGCTCCTGAAAGCCTTACTGCATTAGTCAAACTCTACCACTTATATTAGTAATAATTTTACTCAGTATAATTGGGTACCCTTGTAAGAGCCTTAGAGTAGCTGACTGGCGGCAGCATAATTACCTTATAGTCTGGGCAGAGGGGGCACAGCTGATAAATCTGTGCCAGCATTTCCCAGGTGTGTGTGTGTGTGTGTGTGTGTGTGTGTGTGTGTGTGTGTGTGTGTGTGTGTGTGTGTGTGTGTGTGTGTGTGCGTGTGCGTGTATGTGTGTGTGTGTGTGTGTGTGTGTGTGTGTGTGTGTGTGTGTGTGTGTGTGTGTGTGTGTGTGTGTGTGCGGCTGTGTGAAAATCAAATATCTAAGTGTATGTGTCAGCTACTTGGAACAGGAACACAGAGCTCCAAAGTGGTCAGTGTGAAATCTTGTTTGGGGCCTGGAGAGAGAGAGAGACAGAGTCCAGCCTCAGGTCTGGAGTGTGCTCCCTGTGTACTCTTAAGGGAAGTTGCACTTGGTGCAGAGACCTGCATCTGAAAATACTGGCTCCATCCATTTGTGTCCCTAGTGGCTGTCCCTCACCAGTATCAGAGGTGAAGATTGAGTCTCCTTGATTACTGGCCCAGGGTAGGGACCAACACACTCCCCATGAGGTGTAATTATTCTGGGTATTTGCAAACATAGCAGTTGTGTTTCTGGTCTGTCTAGGCATTCAGGACCTACTCTGTACTCCCTGATTGTGTCAGATCATCCTCCAATCATTATTAGAAGATGCAGATCCTCCAGCATCTGGCATCTGCTACTGGATAAAGAATCACCTATGAGTGCACCAAAGCATAATGACCTGTATAAAGTACATATGACCCAGCACCAGAAGTTTAAATACAACTGAGATTCACAAATGGTATCATGATAAAAATAAATAATTAAATTGTTTATCTTGTGCAGATTGCTGTGGCGGGTGAATCCATGAGGTACCTGTACACCACAAATCAGACAGTTGTCAAAATGTGGACAGTGACTAAGGGGTGAAGAGGACTTACAGGTATTTTTAGACTGAAGTAGGTCTACATACCTGGGGCATTTCCAAGATATTGTGTTTTGGCAGGAACAGCTCTGGCCCAACATTCAGCATTGCATGTGGGACTGCATAGAGGTGCCACTGCCTCAAAGTGTCAAGTGAATACTGAAAGATTTCGGATGAAGTTCGAATAATAGAGAATTAAAGTGCTCAAATTGGAAATTTGTTTTTCTAGTTCTTTTTCCTTCTTCATTAGAGGTTTTTTATTATATATATATATATATATATATATATATATATATATATATATAAATATATATATATATATATATATATATATATATATATATATATATATATACACACGTTTTAATTAATGCCAACTACATAAGTATGCTGAGCAAATGTCTCCCACAATCAATACCCATACTATTGCAATTGACCAAAGAGATGTAGCTGGTTTATCATGGTTATACAGAGTTTTGCAAATGACATCTGTGTTCTTCTTTCAGCTTTTCCCAGTTAGGGGTCACCACAGCAGAACTCTGGTCTGCTAATGATTGGCAGTAGATTTTTACAGTGCCAAGGTGCCAGCCTGACACCCATTCATGCATGTCTTTCAAACGCCACTTAACCACGAGGAGGACATGCAGACTTCACACAGAAGGCACATCAGCCAAGAATCGAATGGGGGAACCTCTTGCTGTGAGGCAACAACACTACCGCTGCACCACCGCAGCTTTGTAATGCATATAATTGTCAAATTTATTAACTGAAGATGGTATCAGAAGCCCACCAAAAATATTTTGAGCTGTGCTCTGAAAATGTGCTGATGAGTGTATCTCCCATTATGCTTAGCAATACTTCAGTCCAAGTGCTTTACCCTTGAAATACCACTTAACATACTACCCCAATACACTTACAAGTACTGGCAAACCTATTTTTTATTATGTCAACAAGTTAAAAAAAGTTATAACTAGATGTACTTGAAACAATGGACTTGTAGAAAGTAAAAGTTACTTTGTGCAAGTGAAGCTTTAGGTTTGCTTGAACAATTCTGTATGTCAGGTATTGCAGGTTCAAAACATGGCTGCTTTATATTTTCATTAGTAGTGCATTGAAGATCTCTGCCTTCAGTCACACTTATATCATGCTAATTAGGTCTTGACTCATTATTGTTTCTGAATCCTGTAATCTGGGCAATGAGAACACCTGCTAACTATCGTCCTGTAGTCACTGTAGCAACACTTTGCATGCGTAGTGCAGGTCATACTTCAACAGGTGAATCAGTAATTCTACATCTAACAATTTATACATGGTAATGCTGCAGAGGCTGCTTTCTTAACAACATGCACAGGGATACAGAGATGCCATGTTTCACATCTTAAAGTGCTAATGTGAATAATAATAATATTAATAATAGTAATAATAGTAATAATAATAATAATAATAACAATAATAATGATAATAATGATGGTGATGATGATGATAATAACAATATATTACCTGTATTTTCCAAGCCCACCATCTGCCATACACATGAGATGTCCAGCAATGTTCCATCTGTTACATATGGAAATTGCATTGGGTGCTAATTTTCTGTGATTCTTCAAGGTGAGACATCATGACTGGAGAGGATGAGGGCAGTTATCCTTTTGAAACTCAGAGGTGGTGTGAGGAGGAATCAAAAGTCTTTCTTTACCCCCTCCATATGTTTTACAGCCTAAGGCTGATGCAAGAGGGCTCTAAGGGACTTCAGTATAAGACTGAAGCCTAGAATAGTTTTGCCCAGACTGCCACATTTGCCATCGGCATCCCCTGCATTGAGGAGCAGTGCCATTAACATTGCACTGAGATGAGGAGCTGCAATCCTGACCTCTAAGGTCAAAAGAAGGCTGAATTTAAACAGAAGACATAACCTGTACACTGTATTTATAGCACATCTTAACTACACCTTTAAACTACCAGTGAATTCCATCCACAGATATTATACATTGTTGTTTTTCTCTCCATATCCCATGAAGAGATAGCAGAAAATAGGCAACTACAGAGGAGTAGGTTGGAGCACCTTAGAAGGCACTGGGGTGAATACACTTGATTCAGAATGTACAGCCTTTACTATCAAAAGGAGTATGGACTTAGTTTCATACAATATACCTTTCATAAATCACTGTCACTACTGTCATACCTTCCATAGTATAGTGGTAAAAGTATGATTGTTGAATGCTATGTGTATGCACATGTGTTAATGTGTGAGTGCAAGTCTTGCAAGGCAGCGTGGTGTGTGTGTGTGTGTGTGTGTGTGTGTGTGTGTGTGTGTGTGTGTGTGTGTGTGTGTGTGTGTGTGGCAGTGTCTGTATCTGTGTCTGGACAAGTGGGTCAGTATGGTAAAGCTGTCTTCTTACATTGTGATTATGCCTTTGGGTTCAATTTCCCCTCAGGTGTGTTCTGATACTTTTGCTATTGAAGTGCCAGTCTCATACTAAGTACAGCATTCGATGTGGGAAATATATATAAACAATATTTAATATGAATGGACAGCACAGTGATGTAGGACGATGCAACAGTGGCATTGTCACCTCACAGCAAGAGGTTTTCTGGTTCGATTCTCAGCTGAGGAGCCTTATGTGCTGAGTCTGTATGTCCTCCCTGCATTCGTGTGAGTTTCCTCTGGGTGCTATGGTTTCCTCCCCCATTGCAAAGACATGCATCTGAAGCATTTCTCCCTGGGCCTCTGCTGAAAATTGGCTTCATTCCAAGTTGGACCTTCCCGGTTAACAAATGTTAAATAAATATTTTTTGGGAGCATGAACATTTGTGGCATGGACAACAATATTCAATATACTTGTTTCCTACACTCATCACCTGTGTGGTACATGTATGTCTGAGAGTCATTTATCATTGTATTCGTACAAGTGACTCTGACATCCCATTACAATTTCTTGGACTATAGGCATATGTTGGCTTGTCCAGGTGGCTCATCACAATAATCCTTTGCTTTTTCACAATGCAGGTTTTGATGGCTGTGGGTTCAAGTCCCCCACTCACTTGCTTATGTGAACAGCCTTGTTAAACTGGGAAGTGTGTATGATGATAAGTCATGTATGTTAGGTGTAACTAAATCATACAACAAGTACATATCGACTTTATATTTTTCATTGTGTTTGTATTTCTCTCACTCCACCTTCTTTGCTACTCTCCTTTCTATTACATGCCATTATTTTATTATTTTGTTTCACTCCAATTATTTCACTGTTATATGCAACAGAATCATGAACTGCCACTCCTACCATCACCAAAATGGAATTCACCAGTGCCACAAGCCAAATAACCAAACTCTCAAGAATTCCACAAGGTAGCAAAATAAATAAATACCTTTATTAAAGTTAAGTACTTTCATCCAAAAACCATGGCTTAATCAGAACTGTTTTTAACAAGATAATAACCCATTTAGGTCCATAGGTGTTTACTAGGCTAATGACCACAAGGGCCTTTTTAAGAATAGTCATGAATCCCATATCTCTGACAAGTTCTGGTACCCTTGATAAGTGTAAGCATTTACAGCCTGCCTGTGTCCATTAGAGCCAAAGGTGTCAAACCAGGGATGAATTTCCTGTTCCCCATCCAGTTGTCCAAGTTACACTTGAATTGGGTTAAGGAGGAAATCTGCTTCACATGGATGAGGAGCCTGTTCCAAAGAAAGGGTGGTCTCTGGGATACATAAATGCATCTCAAGCAGATCCTCTTTATTTCACAGGCAAGGTTTAAGTCATTAGAATGGGTAATTGTGTATTGCATGTGCATAATATTGAGGAGACATGAGTATGGTGTTGTTTGTTTTGTGGATTTGCAAAAGGTCCATTATATGCCAAACAGAGATCTCCCCTCAACAGCCTGTAAGAGACAGATAACAGGGATAGGGCCTTGAGGCAGTCTGCATAGGACATGTTACTTACACCCTGTATTCTTTTAGTGAAGAACCTGTGTGGATGTTCCAATTGTTGGATATGCCTGGTTAGGTACATACCAAAGGGGGCATTGTACTCAATGACAGGTCTGATGAATGCCAAATTTAGTGGAATAATGACTTCCTTTGATCTAGATGTCAAACCTTTGTTTATAAGCTGCACAACATAGAATGATTTCCTCACTACTGTAGAAACATGATGGTCAGAGGCTAGACTACAGTCTGCATTTCCCCATGTCCCTGACAACTGGGTCAATTCTTAGGAGTGTGTTGTCAATATGATAGTTACCAGGGGTGAATTACTTCCCAAAGGATACTATTATGCATTTCTTGGCACTTATTTATAGTCCATGGCTCTGACATCAGTTGTTTGCTTGTGTCAGCCCTTCCTGTAGAACATTTGTGTCAGTGCGATTCAATGACCGCTCCTAATTTGTAATCATCTGCAAATTTAGTCAGCCAAAGGCCACTGACATTGGCCATGACTTCAGAGAAGTAAATCCCAAAAAGGAGGGGTCCCAGGACCAATCTCTGAGGGATTCTTCTTGTGACTGGCCTCTTTGTAGAGGTGGACTCCCCAATTCTAACTTTCTGGGACCTGTCTGTGCACCAGCTGGCTATCCACCGGGTGACATAAGGGTTTGTACTTAACTTTTTGAGTTTGTCAACAATGCCTGAGTGGGGTATTGTGTGAAATGCCTTGATCAGGTCAAAGCAGGCAGTGTGAACCATTTTGCCCTCACCATTGCTTTGGTGATCTTCTCAAAGAAGTCCATCAGGTTGAGTTGGCATGACCTGCCCTTGATGAAACCAAACTAGGATGGATACAGTGTCATTATTAATCATTTCCATGGTAATAATGTCAATGGGTTTGCATATGAGACTAGTGAGAATGATGGATCTGCAGTTTCCAAGGTCTTTAGATGGCCCACCTTAGTACAGAGAGATGACTGTTACTGTTTCTCATTCATGAGGCATGAAGCCTGCTTTGAGACTACAGATAAACAGCAATTCCAGAGGGCATGATAGGTCATATTTCATGCTATTAAGAAGGCATCCTGGGATATTGTCTGGGCCCATTGAATCAGTGTTCTTGGCCTTAGAGAGAGCATTAAGGAGTTGCTCCCTAGTGATAGCAACGGGAGTTATATTTGATAGTATTTCATGAGAGAAGGATGAAAGGGAAATAGGGGTAAAGTTGGAGCTGAATTTGTTGGCAAGTATGATTGCTATATATTCTAGCTCAGTGTAGGTGACTCCTTTAACATCTAAGGTGACAAAAATCCCTTTAGTTCAAAATACGTGTTGATTTAAATTACCTAAAAATTCCCCAAAGTCTTTGACCATATATGGGCAGTTATCATAGAACACCTTCAGTCTTCTGTCAAGGGAAAATACTGAGGGTGTTTTTAGATCCATCTGCAGACACTATGGCTCAAAGGGGGTGGGGGGGGGGCATTTATATGTTTATATACTTTAGGTAAGCAAAAAATTAGAAGGGGGAACAAAGGTACTGCTTCAAAAAAAGATACTGCTTCTAACAAAAATACTGTTTCCAGTGCTGTTACTAGCACTGTTTTTCTCTTTATTCCTAAAATAGAAAGCTAAATTCATTTTTCTAGTGAACACTTTTTGTTCAAGCAACGTGTCATTTTTTTCTAGCAGGCATAAATGTAAAACCTTTCTGAAACAGATTACAATAAACATCATAGGTTCATAGGTTCATACTAGGCTATCTGCCCTAGGGCATTTATAAGCCTAGCCAGAATGTATTTGGCTTTCGCCACCTATTTTAAATTAATTTTGCTATGCCCTTTTTTGAGGTTAGTATACTGTGCCTCTGTCTAACAGTGACACAGAAGTGATACCCGGGGTAAACCTACGATCTCCCATCCACTCATCAAGATTCCTCTTGAAGAGAGTCAATGAGGGACTCTGCCTAACCTGTACTGGGATTTTATTCCAGAGTGAAGGGAGCCTCTGGGTTATGAATCTGTCGCTCCAGCATGTCCTATTTATTTCAGTGCTGAGGTTCAAGTCTCTCGAGCGTGTAGCTCGATGGGATTTGAATTTTCTGAGGTGCAGCATGTCCATTAATTCTGGGTTGGACATGGCTTTATACGTCAGGCACAGATCACCTCTGAACAGGCAGTATGCCACTGAGTAGAGCTGGAGTTTCTTTAACCGGGCAGCATATGGCATCTGTTTGAGCCCTTTGATCCTCTTGGTGAGGTACTTTTGGGGTCTTTCCAGTTGCTGCAGGTGTCTGGTAAGGTACATCCCAAAAGGGGCATTGTTCTCAATTGTGGGCCTGATGAGGGATGAGTAAAGAGGCACAATGACCTCCCCTGATCTAGATGTGAATCACTTCATGATTAGGTGGGCTATATAAAATGTTTTTCTAACCACTTTGGCCACGTGGTTGTCAAATGAGAGATTGCTATCAATTTGGGTCCCCAGGTCCCTAATTACTTCTTCTGTACTTAATGGATTACTACCTATGTGATAAGTTGTGGGCACTTTGTTTTTGCCAAAGGGGATGACTATACACTTTTTCGCGTTTAGCTTGAGGCCATGGCTCTGGCACCAGTTGTCTGTTTCTATGAGGCCCTTTTGGAGGATGCTTGTGTCGGCTGGAGAGTCGATTATGGCACCCAGTTTGCAGTCATCTGCGAACTTGGTCAGCCACAGTCCTTCCGTGTTGGCCTGTACCTCCGAGAAATATATACCGAACAAGAGAGGTCCCAGGACTGAGCCTTGTGGGACGCCACTTGTAACTGGTTTGGAGTCTGACATGGCTCCAGCAATTCTAACCATGTGGGTTCTGTCCTTGAGCCAGTTTGCAACCTATCTAGTGACATAGGTGTTTATATTTAAGCTGGTGAGCTTTTCTATAATGCCCAAGTGGGGCATTGTATCGAAGGCTTTTGCGAGGTCCAGGTAGGCTGTGTGGACCACCTTCCCCTCATCAATGGCCTTGGTGACTGTTTCAAAGAAATCAACCAGGTTTAAGAGGCAGGATCTGCCCTTAACAAAGCCGAACTGGGTAGGATCCAGTGTCTGTAGGTCCCCAATATCTTTATTTATCAGAAATGTCTATATTACTGTAGCTAACAAAATTGAAGACATTACAGGAACAAATAATACAGGTAGCCCTGTTCTTGATGCTCGGACATTGTACCAACCAGTAGTAGTGTCACTGGAGGTGAAACCTTTGTCAGCCACTGGTAGCTTGTAGATAGTGTGGATAAAATAATCAACAGGAGTAAAGATGTACAAATCAGCCAGATGGTGAACCTCTACTGGAGACTCATTGAGTGGTATCCCTGTCGAGCACTGTCACCACCATTTCAGACAATGTTAGCTGGTGATGCCCACGGTGGCAAATAATCTTCCACTGGATCTCAGCTGTCAGGTACTGAAGCTGCTGAACCCCAACTTATCCCCAGTCCTGGTATTCCCCTCCTATCTGTTTCAGTGCTAATCCCTATTGGTTGTACAATCCCCCCCTCACCATTGTCTCCCCTTTGTTTGTCTGATGTCTCCTTCACCATTGCTTTCCCCATCCTCATTGTGTTACCAAATGCCCCATCAGTGTCGTCTGACTTCCCCATCTACCTACTCAAACCCTTTAACATTCCTCTTATTTTCCATCCATCCTTCTTCAACTTACCTTCTCTTTATGCAAGATGGGCAACTGTCCCTCAAAAAAAATATATTTATTCCACGTTCCCCACCTGAATCCTTCTTATTCTTTAGCTGCTCCTCACCTGTTGTGCCCTCTGCCTGCTTCCTTTTATCATCCTTTTTCTATATTTTCATTTCCACTCTTTAATTTTGTCAAAAAATAGATAAGCACACCTCACACATGTTCATGTAAGGCTACCAAATCCATTATCTTTTGTGACTGTAGTGTGTACAGAGGGGCTGGATAACTGTCATCAATGCCCATGTACAAATGTCGAGCACCAGCACTGCTCACCATATGGTGAAGAGCTGAGATACCATCTTCTACACCTGAAGCTATGATGTACAACCACAGTCATGTGCTACTTCTACTGACCTTGGCCAGCACTGGTCCACTCACATGAGCTGAATGTCTTTGTGCAGCCATTTGGCACAAACAAAATGGGGCATGGCCACTAGGTTTTGAGCCCTCCTCTTTGCTAAGTATTTGCTAAGTATTGCGCTGATAACTATGCCTGCAGATAAGGAATTTAGATTCCAAAGGTGTTGCTCTGATGAATTGCTGTCGGATGTCTTATTCTTTCCTTCTGCAAGTATGGGACAAACACAACCACTGTTTGTTTCTCTGAATATTGTGCCTAATTGCTACTGTTGTTCAATCTTTAAATTAATTGTCTTGTGCATGACAAATAATAAAGGCTGTGTTGTTCAACATCCATTAGAGTTGCATATAGGAGTCATTATTAAAAGTGGGTGGCTGTTTCCTGACCTTTGCAGTAAAATCCAGGTGATGTGGTCTCTCCCACCAATGCATGTGTTGTTTTATGTTTTGTTTTTCTTTCTTCTCATCAGAAAATGTACAACAAAGACCCAGCAAAGCTAGATTTTTCACATCAATTACCTTAACCCCCCCCCACTGCAGTGGAGGCCTATGGCAAATGATCTCTTAAGGACTTGCCAGTGCTTGAGCTTCATGGCTTCTGAATGTCCATTACTTTTTATTTTACTTTTTATGTCGTTATTGGTGCATTTAGTCTAATAAAAACAAACTGCACTAACAATTGCCATACCATGTTTTTCCTTTCTTTCTGAGCTCACCAGTACAGCATAAGTGGATTGCTTGGCCATGTTTCATAAATATGGAGCTTAAGAAAAAGCCTGATGTCCATAACATTAGACTGACTGCAAACTAGCTGAAATAATATTCAAGCCAAAGGGTAAAAAGGTCACACAGACAAACCTT
Organism: Protopterus annectens; assembly: GCF_019279795.1. Classification (NCBI taxonomy): domain Eukaryota; kingdom Metazoa; phylum Chordata; order Ceratodontiformes; family Protopteridae; genus Protopterus; species Protopterus annectens. Next base: position 993,234,884 of record NC_056732.1, on the reverse strand, counting down.
TTAGTAAAAATTACAAGACAGACTCAGCTAAGCAAGTCTTCACTGTGAAATACCTTCATGGTCCTATAGTTTTTGCAATCTGCCCTGTATGAGTCTTCAGATATAGGTGCAGGCAAACAACAACAAACTATGTCAGCAGGTTACATAGCAGTACAGTTAATGATGTTACAGGCAATGACATTCAGACTGTAGCCAATGGAGTAGTCTACAGTTGTGCTACACAAGTACCACATACTCTCTGCATAACTGTTACCATCATGCCATTGGTGGACATTATCTGTCAGATGACACAAACTTGATGATCAGCCCAGCCCTAGTAAAGTAACACAAATGTCCATGGGTCGTACAATAGCACTTCCTAAATGTCTGTATAACCAGAATACTATATGGTCATAGTAATGTGTTTGTCCCATGCCACTGCACGTGAGACATAACATGAAAGCAGGTAATGGTGTAGCCTGTATGGCTGCTGGGAATGCACTGCCTTTTCAGATGACCATGGTTTATGACATTGTGCATGCACAGCACTCAACATATTCCACAGGGGCACCTAGTGAGTGTGTCGCACTGACCAGTTTGTACATGTTTAGAACAACAGGCATAATGCATTTGTGGCCCATGTGTTGTAATATAGTATCTAGCAGCTATGTGAAGAGGTGCATAGATTAACCAACACTCATAATGCATGGCTGTAAAAATCTGTGGGTCATCAGGCTACAGAACACTCTATGCAATGCACCCTCTAGCAATAAGCTGCCTGCATACTTTGCAGTGGTTATTTATGGTTTGGACTCAAACTCCACTGTCCTATGGTATACTTTGCTGTGGTTATTTGCAGATTAGATTCAAACCCCACTGTCCTGGTTACTGAAAACATGCAGGCTTTCACCCAGCAGTTAATGTTGTCCCCTTACTCCAAAACGTTTTTCTGCAACCAAGAATCATTGTTCCTTCTGGATGAGAAATCCATAGCAGCAACATTACTGCTATTCCAGATGCAGCCCAGCCATATGGAACATGGTCATAGGCACAGAACTTTAAGGAAAGTTGTGTTTTGTGCACATGTGTCAAGAACACATCATCTATGTACCAGTGTGAGACATTACTGAACTATGTGTGTGAGCAGCTCACCTTATATGTAGTGTATTGTCTTATCCTATATTGATACTATGGTGATGATACCTTACATAGTCTAAATCATAGTACATGTTCAGACAATGATTTATAGTACCTACCCCTGTTAGTACAACATAAAAAGTTTGCCACTGATATAATTTGTGATGTTAACTTTGTCATGCCGCATAAAATGAATATTGAGAAACACCCATTTTATAAAACATTACTAGCCTATCATTAAGGTTGCATATATACATCTATACATAGATTTTTGAAGTCTATGAAATGCTGTTTACTGCTCCTAGGTCAGTACTAGGCTAACTGCCCTTCTGGACCATTTGAAGAATAGCCAGTTACCCCACGTGAGAATCAAACCCTGCACCTTGTGTCTTTAAGGTAAACACTTTACCCATTACATCATCCTCCCACACTGCTCTATTATGTTTTGAGGTTATTGCCTAGCATAGCATATGACTGTTTTATAGCTTATATTGCAGGTGTATCAGTAGTTTTTCAATAAAAGGGAGACAGCTTTTACCATCAGCATTAATGTTGCATCTGCTTGCTCCACTAAATAGGCTAAGAGGCATCCAGCAGTGGTAGTAAGAAATGAAAGCTGGATATGTTGTTTAAAAACTGAAAGTGTATTTCCTGAAGTCCTGATACTTCCGTTAATGTTAAGTTGGAGTTATAAAATGGTTATTATACCATGACCCCCCCCCCCAAAACGTGCATGCTGATTGGCCAGCGTGCACATTGTAAATCGAGTTATACTAATGGAAAAAGGTCCGGTCGCCCGGACTTTTTTCCATTAGTATAACTTTACAAAACATTGTCTCGCTATGTTAAATGGGTTTAACATGGCGAGACAGTTTAAAATAAGCAACGGAGATCTCCGCTGCTTATTTTAGCTGTCTCGCTATGCTAAACCCATTTAACATAGCGAGACAGGTTTAAAAGCAATGGAGAAAGCAAGATCTCCGTTGCTTTTTACTGTTCACTATGTTAAATGGGTTTAACATAGCGAGACAGTTTTAAAATAAGCAACGGACATCTCCGTTGCTTATTTTAAAGCTGTCTCGCCATGTTAAACCCATTTAACATAGCTAACAGTAAAAAAAGCAACAGAGATCTTGCTTTCTCCTTGCTTTGCTCACAGCTCTGATGTACTGCGCAGGCGCGGTACATCAGAACTGCCGCGGATGCCAGACATCTGCGGAAGGGCAGTAAACAGGCATTATACTATGCCATTATTTAAGAAAAGTAATAGTTTCTTTTCTTAAATAATGTCATAATATAGCAATAACCACTTCTGGTGTGGTAATGCTGTATTTACCCACGGTTGGCTTTGTTTGGTCCCGAGGGCGAAACCACGCCAACCGTGGGTAAATCCAGCATTACCCACACCCAGGCGTGGGTTATTGCTATAGTAACAAAAATAAATGCACATTGCCACACTTTCCTAGTGAAAGTTCTTTATGTAATTTACTTTTAGTTTTTCTAAGTATTGGGTGGAATTTTATGCCAACTTGCTGTTCATCATTTGTGATAAAGGAAGGAATGTATTTTAGTTCATAGTTCATGAAACAAGTTGATTTTACCACTCCCTGTTTACATCAAGTGAAATGACAAACTGGAAAATGAGTATTAAGTTTCTATTTCCATTAATTCTATTACCATGTCTTAGTTAACTTTTAAGACATAATAAGACAGAAGTAATGGGTACATAGCTTGTTGCATGACTTAAATGCATGTGCATGCGACAATCATTCCAAAAAAGAACCTGCACACACAGTCTTTATTGATAATTATTGAACACTACTTAAAGGGGAAATGTATAATAAAGCATTGTCTATGTGTATGACAAATGTTTATGTAGAGTAGACACACTGCTTCATGCGCATCTGGTTACCACATGGACAGAGGTCATGTAGTTGACCATAACCATGTATGCACACACACACACACACACACACACACACACACACACACACACACACACACACACACACACACACACACACACACATCTTTCTGTTCTTGCAGCAGAATGAGCAGAATATAAACATTAGGTTGCAAATACATCCCCAAATCTTCCTTCCTTCCTTCCTCAGCCTGCAAATTTTCTACTGAATAGGCTACATCCCCTAGCATATCAGCGGAAGGAAAGTACACATCTCAGGCGCCTGCAAGTCAGATCTTTCACTTACACTCAGAGCAAGGTTATAGCTCTTCTGGTGCTGCAAAAGAAATCTCCTGTCCACAGGCATTGCAATATTCAGAGTGAAACAAGTGGTTCTGGAAAGTACAGAGCAGTGGAGTGACTAATTGCTTTTTTTAAGGCTAAGCTGGGCCTTCTGTCCAGCAGCTACTTATGTTGCCTTGTGCTGAATACAATCCCACTTAGGAATATCCCATGGATGGTGCTGTACCTTGCAGTAAACATCATCTGACTGTGCTGCAGGACTCTACTCTGCTGTGAATGGCATAGTTTCATTGGCTATTATTCAGATGACAAAATTGTTTCTTCTGTGTTGGGCAAACACCTTCACAATATGCACTTGAAAATGCATACTACTAACATTTCACAGACTAGAGACATATGTTGTTTAATTAAATAGTAGGATCCTCACTGCTAAGGACATAGATTATCATATGGGTGTGGTCAGTCACTCTGGGAATAACTAATATTGAATAGTAGGCATCAACTCTTCCTAATTCTAGGGCATATATGTGTGTATTCCTCAGCATGAGGATGACATAGTCCAAGGAATTGTTGCACGGTCCCCCTTAATGAAGGTTGAGGCATATCTGCAGTTTCTGTAATGGGCATCAAAAGCCTCTAGTACTTATTTTGCTGACTGCTGTTATTATCCTTATTTTTGTTTGTACTGGTTGGCCACAACACTTATTTTTTTCCATAATGTGGCTTAGAACACATAGGTGATTGAAAGTCATATGTTATAGGTCCCATTGCTCTCGGTTTTTAAACCCTTTTCATGAAGTTACCAGGCATAGTATTAACACCACCTAAACTATCAGTCCCTTAGGCCTTAGGACAGTGGCATAGAATATCCCACTGATGGTGGTGGTTACCTGGTTTATTTTGTGCACTAGTAAGCTTCTGTAACCACGTTACATTGACATTATTTTAAAACTCATTCCTACTTGGGTATGCATCCATCAATTATAATCTGCCTTCTGTGCATTCATATAGGCAATCACATCTAGCTAGCATTCAGACTGAGGAGTGTAGTCCTCCATTTGTGAATCATAGTTCTGTGGCTCATATATACATATCTCAAGTCTTTAGTATACATTTTCTTTGGATAGCAGAAGCACAACTGCAATCAAATGTCTTATTCTTCAACTGTAATTGTAAGACATCCCTGTAAACAGACTTATTTTTCTCCATAATGTGGCTTAGAACACATAGGTGATTGAAAGTCATATGTTATAGGTCCCATTGCTCTCGGTTCTTAAACCCTTTTCATGAAGTTACCAGAAACCTGGTTTAAGGTTCCAAAGAGCACCCCAGCTAAATGAGGCTACGACTCATACCATACATTTCGGCCACAGAATCCAGACTGAAATATACAAGGCAGGGGAGTATCCATATTCATCAAGGAAACCCACACCTCCAGGTTAGTGGCATAGCACGATGCGTCAGAGATCATCCACATGCAACTAACAACGGGCAAAACTGCAATTCAAATTGTAGCTTGCTACAGATCACCCACCATGTCCCAGGACCCCCACTCCACATTTCTGGAAACACTGGGAAACATAAAGGTCCTACCAAACACCCTAATATTGGGTAATTTCAATTACCCAAACATTAACTGGGAGAACTACTCACTAACTCCCTTGCCCAACATTTCCTAGAATTTATAAACTCAAACGCCCTGGATCAACTGGTCAACACTGGTCATCACCAACTTGGGCGACCGGTGTTCCACACCGGAGGTCAACTCCTTGCTGGTTAGATCTGACCATAAACAAATCGCTTTTGATATCCACATTTGCCCCCCACTCCCGGACAAGGAAACTACCATGAAAAACTTTTCAAAAGCAAACTTCAAGTTACTTAAGACTGAAGTTTCAAAGCCCCCATGCTAAAGGATAACGCTGTCCAAGCTGCAAAATCCTTTACTAATGCATTCTACGGGCACCTACATGAATGCATGGATCATGCTATCCCAAGCAAAACCAAGACAATCCTCCAAAAAAAGGAAACCAATCTGGTGGACCCCTGTCATAAACAAGCTATACAATAGAAGGAGGAAACTAGTACAGAAAAGAGTAAAATCCCAAGAAGGGAAGACATCCCTGATCAGTATCAGCAAGAAACATCCAAGGCGAGCTTCGGAAGAAAAATTGCCAAGGACTCCAAAGATAACCACAAGGCATTCTTTAGCTATGTCAAGAATCTAAGTGGCAATTCTCAGATCTGCTCGGAGTTAGTGCAGAATGGCACAAAATGCACTGAACCGACTGATATCATCAATATCTTGGCAGACAGGTTCAGTGCAAACTTCGCCCCCCTCTCACCCCCAAAAGGGCCCATAACCATACCAGAAGAATGTAGAGCCCCTGAAATCACAGACACTCAGGTCAAAACAGCCCTCTCCAAAGCCAAAAACACAGTATCAATGAGACTGGACGTTGTCCCAGGCTGTGTACTACACAAGCTCAAAGACAAACTAACCCCTCACCTAAACACAATGTTCAAACTCCGCCTCTCCACAGGCTATGTACCCATAGAGTGGTGCACAGCAATGGTTATTCTGCTCCACAAAGGTGGAGTGACAATGGACCCTGGGAACTATCGCCCTATAAGCCTGACTAGCTTGGTCTGCAAGGCTATTGAGCGCATCATCATGGAACTCATTAACAGAGACATTAGGAACCTCCAAACACTGGACCCTACCCAGTTCGGCTTTGTTAAGGGTAGATCATGCTTCCTAAACCTAGTGGACTTCTTTGAGACAGTTACCAAGGCTATAGACGAGGGAAAGGTGATACACACAGCCTACCTAGACCTTGCAAAGGCTTTTGACACCATTCCCCTTTCTGGTATTATAGACAAGCTCACCAGCCTGAACATAAACCCCTACGTCACAAGATGGGTTGCCATCTGGCTCACAGACAGAACCCACATGGTGAGAGTTATGGGAGTTAGGTCCAACTCTAAACCAGTTACAAGTGGCATTCCCCAGGGCTCAGTCCTAGGATCCCTCCTGTTCGGCATATACTTCTCAGTGGTACAGGCAAGCACAAGAGGACTATGGCTGACCAAGTTTGCAGATGACTGCAAACTAGGGGCTATAATTGACTCTCCGGCTGACAAAGACATCCTCCAAAAGGGTCTCACTGAGATGGATACCTGGTGTCAAAATCATGGCCTCAAGCTAAATGCCAAAAAGTGCATAGTCATCCCCTTTGGAAAAAACGAAGTACCCACAAACTACCACATAGATGGTAGTCCCCTAAATAAGGAAGACATAATATGGGATCTGGGGACCCAAGTAAATAGTAATCTCTCCTTTGATAAGCACATTGCCAAAGTGGTTAGAAAATCCTTCTATGTGGCCCACCTAATCACAAAAAGGTTCACATCCAGATCAAAAGAGGTCATTGTGCCCCTCTACTCGTCACTCATCAGACCCATCATAGAGTACAATGCCCCATTTGGGATGTACCTTACAAGACACCTGCAACAGCTTGAAAGACCACAGAAGTACCTCACCAAGAGGATCACTGGTCTCAAACAGATGCCCTATGCAGCTCGACTAAAGTAACTCCAGCTGTACTCGGTTGCATACCGCCTACTCAGAGGTGATCTCAGCCTGACATACAAGGGCATGTCCAACTCAGAATTGATGGACATGCTCCACCTAAAGAAAACCATATCCCCTCGAGCCACATGCCCCAGGGATCTAAACCTCACCACAACAATAAATAGGATGTGCTGGAGGGATAGATTCCTGTCCCAGAGACTTCCCATGCTTTGGAACAAGATTCCAATCTACATTAGGCAGATCTCCTTGCTAACACTCTTCAGGAGAAACCTTGATTGGATGGGAAACAGAAAGTTTACCCCGGGGATCACTTCAGTGGCTCTGCTGAACAGATGCACAGGGAAATAATCCAAGGGGGTGGCGAAAGCCAACACATTCTGGCTAGGCTTATAAATGCCTTTGGGCAGATAGCCTAGTACCTACCTATGAACCTATGAACCTAAAAGAGGACATATTCTAAAAATGGAAAGCTCCATATGAACCTAACCAGGAAATCGGATGCACTAATAGGTTTGTACAACAAAGCTACATTTAAAAGTGTGAAATTATATTTGTTGGTATAGGAGATGTTTAGGAACATGGGTGGTGCAGTGGTGCAGTAGTTAGCATTGTTGCCTCACATCATAGCTCTCTGGTATGATTCTCAGCTGGGACACCTTCTGTGTGGAGTCGGCGTATCCTCCATGTGTTCATATGGGATTTCTCTGGGTGATTTCCTTCCACATTCCAAAGACATGCAGCTGGAGCATTTCTCCCTGGGCCTCCACTGAAAATGGGCTCTGTCTCAGTTGGACTTTCCTGGTAAACGAATGTTAAATAAATGTGACTGTTATTTAAAGTTACAGAGTACAGTTTTCATTTTAATGCTCATTGTATCTAAGCTTATGAATACAGACAGACTTGTTTTGCAGAATGAAGAAACCAAGATACAGATAATGGAAAATACTTCATGGTTCAGTTAATTTATTTTATTTTATTTATTTTATTTTATTTTACATTTGTTGACTGGGCTAGTCCAGCTGGATATATGTCCATTTTCAGTGGAGGCCCCGGGAGAAAAGCTCCACAAATTACAACAACATAAAAGGTCAAGACAAAGGCATTAACAGTAGAATTTGGTACATAAGAAGTTTTAAAAAATATTACAAGCCTAAGATTATATATTTTATAATTCAGTAGGGAAAGAAAAATTTATCTAAGAATAGATGAACAAGACTAAGACATTTGCATTAGAAATGGTGTATTACAAGTCTTTATAACATATTGCAAGCCTATGATTTTATATTATGTATTCTATTAGGGAAAGAAAACTTAATATAAGACTAAACTAGATACAACTAGTAGTTTATATTAATAGGTACTAAGGTCACACATAAACCTAAGAAAGAAAACACTAGAGATCAATGGATAGAGTATAGAAGATCAACATACGAGGATGCATTTATAGTGTTCTTTATCACCGAAGTTGTGATCTTATATGAAGGTGGTTGATCATTCCACAGTATATACATATTTACATGAGAAAAAAATCCTAAGAAAGGTTAAGCTCACTAGTAATTAGTGAGTAAACACCAGATCATGATCATGAGAGACTAGGAATCGTGGGAGTCTAGTTAATGGTCTGGTGCATAGTCTTGGTTAACACAGGGGCATAGCCAGTGTGATTTAAGGCAGGATTTGAGCTTACTTTTAAATAAGCTGGCAGAGGATATTGAGGTTAGCTGGCTTGGGAGGATGTTCCAGGCTTTACCTACTGTATTGGAGAGCAAGGTGTCACCAGCTGAGTTATTGGATTTTGATATTTGTACAAGTAGTTTATTAGATGAGCGTAAGATCTTGAGATTGTTATAGTGGATGACTAGGGAAGTAAGTATGGGTGTATTTTGAGGTAAATACAGGATCTTATGGGCTACTATTAGTTGATTAAAAAGTATTAGATTTGGCAACTCTAACCATCCTAGCTGATTCAGGTTGATACAGTGATGAATTCTATAGGAGGACCCAGCTGCAAATCTGGCAATATTGTTGTAGGAGGATGAAAGTTTACTCAGATTACTTCTACTTATTTTGGTATAGATAGGGGAGGCATAGAGCAGGGTAGAGATAAGGTGGGTGTGAGCAATGGTAACCCTGGCTGGAGGTGTTAGAAAGGGTTTGATTCTATAGAGGGGACCTAGTTTCTTGTTTACTGTTTTTATGGTGTTATTAATGTGAGGTTCAAAAGACAAGTTATTATCTATTAGTACTCCGAGTAGTTTGGTGATTGGCTCAGGAGATATTATAGTTCCGTTATTTGAAGTAATAGTAGAGTTAAGTGGGGAGGTTCTGCGGGTGGGGTTAAATAGTAGCATTTTAGTTTTTTTGGGGTTAAGGATAAGACGTCTTTGTAGGAGCCAGTTTTCAACTGTACTAAAGGTCTTTTGGGTTAGTGACTGAAGTTCTGATTGAGAAGTAGCAGAGCATATGAGTGTGGAGTCTTCAGCGTATTGTATACAGTCGGCTTGTAGAATTACAGAATGGAGGTCATTTGTAAAGATGGAGAAGAGCAATGGACCCAATATAGATCCTTGCGGGACCCCTAGGGCAACTTGGAGGTGGGAAGATAAAGTATTTTCCCATAGTACAGCCTGTTGCTTATTATATAGGTATGATTGGAACCACTGTATAGTATGGGTGTCCAATGACATGTTTTTGAGTGTGTCTATAAGCAGGTGGTGGTTAACCATGTCAAATGCTTTAGACAGGTCAATAAATAGGGCTGAGGATAGAGTATCATTATTACGATTACTGTTAATATGATTAGTGAAGGATAAGAGAGCAGAGGTGGTGCTATGAAATGGTCTAAAGCCGCGTTGACAGGGTGCTAATAAATTGTGATCAAGTAGGTAGGTTGTAGGTGAATACATTTTTCCATTATTTTTGCCAAAGGAGATAGAATAGCCATGGGCCTGTAATTGGACAACTCCTTGGAGTTGCCACCTTTATGCAGGGGAATAATGTGAGATACTTTCCAGATTAGGGGAACAGTTCCTTCAGAAATAGTTCTGTTAATGAGGATGGATATGGGGTAGGCTATGACTTTAGCAGCTTTTTGTAGGTATTCTGCAGGTAACAGATCAGCAGTGAGTGTAGTGGGTTTAAGTTTCTGTATGAGGTTACAGATGAGTGAAGTGGGCACTGGAAGAAAATGAAATTGAGAAGGATTATTCGTAGAGGTTGCGGCAGAGCATAGGGTGCTAGGGGATAGCTGGTTGGTTAGGGATTGTATAGTTTCATTGAAAAAAGTATTAAATGAGTCAACTATTTGGATGGGATTGTTGTGATCAGAGCCAGAGGGAGAGGGAGTACTTGAGCATCCAGGGTGTAGGAGGTTATTGATACCTCACCAGAATTTTTGGGGAGTATTTTGGTGGGTTTGTTGAAGCTGGTAGTAGTAGTTTCTTTTATCGGCTAATACAGCTTTTTTTGTTTCATTTCTTAGCTGTCTGAATTGCAGGTGATCTGAGGGGCTTTTTGTTGAGCGCCATTTGGCCCGTAGTTTATTTCTTTGGAGGATTTTTTGTTTGGTAGTTTTGGTGAGCCATGGTGCTGGTTTGGTTCTAATTCTAACTTTGCGTAATGGGGCATGGCTGTCTAAAATGGATAGAAATTTAGAGTTAAAGTATTTCACAGCATTATCTATTGGCAGGTATTTCAGGGATGACCAGTCACAGGCACCTAGTTCAGCTTGAAAGTGAGCAGGGTTAAAATTTTTGTTAGTGCGAATAGTTCTACAGATGGTTGAGTTTGGGACTTCAGTTTTTGTTCTGATTAGATAGGTAAGCAAGTGGTCACTTATGTCCTCAGGGAGGGTGCCTGTTTTATAGTTTAGTTGGGGAGTATTAGTGAGTATCCAGTCAAGGGTACTAGTTTTGTTGTTAGTTTTATTGGTACGGGTAGGGGATGTTTCAGTTTGGGTAAAACCATATAAGTTGATATGAGTAGAAGGCTGCTCAGATATACAGGAGTTCCAGTTAATGTTAAAATCTCCACGTATAATGGTTTCTTGGGGGTAGTTGCTTGAGATCCAGCTGAGGATAGCCTCTAATGTGTTGATGTTATTGCCTGGGGGAAGATAGACACACGATAGATATATGGCTTTGCTTTTGTTAAGCTGAATCATAGTTAGAAGAATTTCTGCATTGTTGCAAAGTGGAGGTTTGGGGTCTAGTAAGGCAACTTGCAATCCATTCTTATAAAGTATGGCTACGCCTCCACCTTTTTTAGTGTTACGGTCACGACTTATGATATTATAGCCAGGGGGTAGATCTGCACTGTCTTGTATTGATGGATTAAGCCATGTTTCAGACAGACAGAGGATGTCAAAGGAATGAACATCAATAAGGGCATGCAGGTGAGCTATTTTATTATTGATGCTACAAATGTTAAGATGAGCTATCAGGAGAGGGTTGGGGGGCTTGGTAAGTGTTTGTGAGATTGAAAAAGTTGGTGTATCAGGTTATATAGCTGTGATAGTGGTAGGACCTGGGTTTGGGTGTATATCACCATCTAACAGGGAGTAGACCTGAACTTTTAGGATGAGTTGTAAAAGTTTAAAAATTAGGTTCGTCATTTTTCTAGCTAGTGGGTTACTATGAGAGATGTGATGGAGTCTATGAAATGTGGCTGCTGAGTACTTAGCTGGGCTGGAGAGTTTGCTAAGACTGTGAGTGGAGCTGGGAGTAAGGATAGAGGTGCATGTGTTGTGGGTATGAAGTCCTAGGAATATATGGTGTTCGTAGAGAGTAAGTAGATAGGGGATGATAAGTATTGTTAGGAGTAGTAATAAAGGTAAGGGTTTGTAGGGTCCTTGGGCCATTAGTTTAGGTATAGGTGGTGAAATGTAGGGATATTTGTGGATAGAGTGATAGGGTAATGGATAATGGTAGATGAGTGATGGTTCTTTAAGGGGGAGGAGATAGGGGTTAGTGTGAGAATATAATAGAGGTGATAGCACTTTAAGGGGAGGAGTTAGAGGTTGGTCCTAATGTATAGGGGTGTGGCAGTTAGTGTATAAGTTTAGGACCACTGGGGGTGGGTGAGATTTGGGGGCAGGGTAGGGGAGCGGAGTGAGCCCGCAGGGCAAACAGAGCGGGATGAGCCACAGAGGAGTTCACCCTAGGAGAACAATCAGAGGAGCAGTAAGCAAAGGTAAGTATAGGTGGGGAGGGTGAGATGACACAATGCCTTGATAATAGAATATACAGAGAGGGTTAGCAGTGAAGAATATAAGAAGAAAGAGAGAAAAGAGTGGAAGTGTTAGCTCTTACAGGATATTGGAATCTGAGAGCCTGTAAGTTACTTAAAATTAGAGTCAGAATGGAGGTCTAAAGGAAATTGTTGCCCTCTAGTGGACAAAGGCTGTATAGCAGAGGTAATATATATTGAGAAAAAAGATGGCAGGGCAGTAAGTATACTATAAAGGCTGAATAGGATAACAGTAAAATACCCGTAGTCTAAGAGGGGGGAAGGGAAGCAGGTATGGGAGCAGTTAGTAAAGGTTGCTGGCTGTCCTGGCTGGTGAGAGTAAACTTACAACCTAGGATATCTCACACTAATTGTCTATAGACTTTGGTATAAAGTACGTACTTTCACTTATAATTAAATTCCCCTTGGGGACTGTTGCAGAGGGAAGGATAGGTTCAGTTCCTTAGTAAGGGGAAACCGCAGTATGTTGTGGATAAATGTTGTTTTTCAGCAAAGAATGATTTACCCATGGGAATTCAAGTGGCACAAGTTATTGTACAATTAATTAGGAAATATGAACATGTAAGGAAGTTTCAATGTTTTCATCTGCAGAGAATGTTATAGTGCACTGATAAAGCATCTACATGCATTTGTCTGTATAGTGCATATATATAAGTGGGATATCAGTATATCTATCTTTCTATGTATCTATTTATCTACATTGTAAAACAGAAAATAAATGTCATTGTAGTAACATATAAAGGATATTGGGTTCTACTATGAAACACCTAAAGGACGAAAGAAAAAAATGCTGGAAATTCAGAAGGGTGAAAAAAATCAATTGTAATTGTTTTTTTCTCTTTTCTTCTTTTTTTTTTTTTTTTTTTTTATACAGAACGAACCAGCTGCACCCGTGATGTAAAGGCCAAGTTCCCCCAAACACACTAAATTTATATATACAGACTCCACAGTTGTACTGACTCAAAGAAGGGAGAAATAACCCAAAACAAGTGAATCATTGAGAGAGCACACTTAGAAACCACACTGGCAATGGTTTAATATGGAGCATTGTGCTCACTATTATGCCATTCAAGTTTTCTTCTCTTTTCTTTTTTGTGTGCCACTGATGTTCAAGCAATTTCACCTCGAGCATGCATGTGACCAAAGCATTCAACTTCACCAGTTCACTTAACTTACCTGCCGCTTAGAGACTGCAACTGAATTAAACTAGTATGTTTAGTGGCCCTACTCAGTAATCAAAGGCTACATCAGAAAGGGATACGTGATTCAGCAGGAACACTCCTCCATGACCTGATGGTGTCTCAGATATGCACATTAAGTAAAAACTTTTCAACAAAAGGAAATTAAAGTCTGCACTGATTAGACAACCCATCATGTGAAGTCACATCTTTTAAAAGTAAGGCATGAAAGCCCAAAACTATGGAATGCTTTCACAAGGCAGACGTGTGTTAAAATATTTTGAAAAATCCTATAAAAAATCTGATTCTTGACTGTATTGTCTATTTAGTGACAAAAATAAAGTCATATATTTTGGAAAGTAACAAATGTCACAGTTATAAACTGCTGTGAAAAAATTTGATAGTGAAAAGTTGGGGGTAAAATAGTCAAAGCTGCATTAACATGTTCATCTTATACATGCATGCCTCAGCAGATATTCATTGTTTCATTTTCTTTCTAAATACTTCTGGCATTATTTTTTCGGGACAACCTTCTTATCATCCCTCCTTGTGATTATATACCTAGTATCAATATGCAAACATAATTCAAGTCTGAGTTTGCAAAGTGACTATGAAATCAGTTGCAAGGATGGAAAGTACTTTATTCATTCAATTCATAGAAAATGCTGCCATTGCATTCATGGAGTGAAAAGTAAGTGATAATAATATGAGGGTAAAATAAATACAGTTACCGGAGTTTAAAGTCATGCATTTGAATGTTTCTTTTGTGCATATTACAATAACATTTATTATTATGATTTTCTATTTTTTGGCTTGAGATTGCCAACAGCACAACTATATGGCCTCATTTTATGAACAAGAGCCAAGAAAAATGAAACACTTGCCAAAAGGTGATATCATGCACTGCCTGTAAAATTATCTTTCAGATAGAAAAATAGTTCCCATGACCTGTAAAATAACAGATAGAATATTCATGAAGTGTGATGGGGAAATATTTAGTCTGTAAATATATGGCAGACACACTAGATTCAAACAGTTATGAGACTACATACATAGATATTAATATACCCTTAGATCTTCTGTGCGTTTCAGTAGTTCACATTACACTGAAATAGTTGTGTGACCTTTCCCTAAGGAAAGAAGTATAGGTAAAAGTCTGATCCTTCTCTAAAAGATGATTCTACATACTAACTTCACATCTCTTGTGGAGACATAAAAGTGAAAAAAAGAACAGTCAGTCTCCTACAGCTGCAAGCTGCAGTCAAGATGTTTCCTCTTTAATGCCTACTTCTAAATTGCAGGATGCAGCCAGGACATACATATAGTAAATACGCTGTCTGTTGCTGTTCCATACATTAACAATCTTCATGCTATTTAATAGTCACTTATTCAGATGACAACTGTGTTGTCAGGCAGGTGGCACAGAGAGTTAAGGCTGTGAGCTGTAGTTTCTGTGCTACACGGTTTGAGTTTTATTTGCCTACTGTGTGACCTTGAACAAGTCACTAATCCAGATTCTGCTTCTAGGTCAGCCCTGAAATAGGAATGGGAGTATCCAGTGGCCCTACCTGGTTAACAAAGAGGTATTATTATTGTTATCGGTGCACTGATTCAATGGGCCCAATTTAATTATGACTCCTCACTTGTACATATAGTGAGTATAGAAAGCAAACAATTTCCAATTCTTATTTTACAATAAGTGTTATGGGATCTTTTATGTCCACCTGAACTGTTATAAGAATTGGCTATTATGATCTTGGTTATCGTCTCATTCAGAAAGGGCATTTCAAGTGTCCTGCACTTCCCCAAAAATATCAGAAATGTCCTTCCTAAGCCATGATCCTAGGGGCCTGTAGTGGTGACAGAACCCACAACTTTCTGCTGAACTTCCTGAAGCAGGAGTAAGATCACAAACCATTTAAACAGTAACAGTACTATTAAACAGTTTGGCTACAGATTTTCTTAGTTCAAGTGATCAACTTCATCCAAAGCAATCTACCACCTAAATGTTGAAACTGAACATACCACAGATGGAATGATCTTTTGTGAACTTAGTGTAAAGGCCTTCCAGTTCACACTTCTACAACTCAAAATAACATTTCAGGGGCCACACTCTTACCACTACTGATCAAGCACACAATAAAAGTATAACAATGACTGATGTATTCTACCGTCCAATCAAAGGTCACCTGCCTACTGAAACAATATGAATGGTCAAGCTACTGGCCTGCCAGTGTCCAGTTGCCCAGACTGGGTTACCTGGGATAGCTCTGTCAAGTGAAAGCCAAATGTAAAACCATTCAACTTGCCAAAAAATGAACTAAGGATTGCGCCTCTGAATATATGTCCACTAGCAGGATGTAGCTTGAAAGTAGACTACATGATGGCAAGGAAGAAACTGGACATTCTCTGTATCCAAGAAACAAGGTGAAAAAGCAGTGCAGCATAGCCATTTGATTTAGGATCTAAACTTAGGGGCTGAGAAACTAGAAATGGTATGGGAATTTTGATGAGAGTGAGAGTCTTCTGAACACTTTGAGGAATGTTATCAGAATTAATGATAGACTCATAGCAATCTGATTCCAGTGTAAAGATAGAGCAGTATTCATAATCTCATCCCATGTCCCACAGCAGGGATCTAATGGCAAGGAAAACAGTGTCTCTAGGCAGCAGTTTTAAAACTTAACAGATAAAGTGGGGCAAAATGAGTTATTGTTGATAATGGAGGACCTCAGTGCTAATATCTGGTCAGAAACAATAGGATATGAGAACTGTATGGGTCCACATAGGTGGGCCAACAGGAATGATGGTGGAGAGGACATTCTAGACTTTTCCTTGGAAAATGGCTTGATGGTAGCCAGTACATGGTTTATCAAGAGAGGCAGTCACAAGGAAACATACAGGAGAGATCTACATGCAGTTCAGGTAGGCATTCTCCTAGTAAGGAAAGGGAATTGAGTTACAATCAGAGAAGGTCTGAAATAAACCACTGGTAGCCAGTATCAGCTGCAAGCAGTGGTAAGAGACGGCTGTAAGGTCAGCAGAGACTAGTATGAAGATCAGAAATTTGAGTGGTGCAAAAGCATGATGTTATAGGAATACTTAAGGCTGTAGCTCCTCAAGAATAATAATAATAATAAGAAGAAGAAATAGGTGGAGTCAAAGAAAAATGGCAGGATCTGAAAACACCATGCGTGAAGGCTGTAGAAAAGATATGTGGCTGAGACAGGTGTGGAAATACGTTACATAAGAAAAACTGGTGCTGGAATGCAGAAGTTCAGGACGTTATCAAAAAAGGAGTACAGGAAGAAGAGGGAGATAGAAAAGTTGGAACAAGCTAAGACATACTGGTTGGGTAGCAAACAGGCTACGAGAGCAGCTGTAATAGCAAAGAAGAAGGTAGCACACAAAATCTACCAGCTTCTGGAAAGGGACTCAGCAGATGGCACAAAGAAACTCTATCACATTGCAAGGCAAAGTCAGGAAGATGAATAACATAGTCACCAGAACATTTATCAAACAATCTGCTCATCAGTCCAGAGGGCATCAAAAGCAGATGGAAGGAGTACTTCCAGCAGTTTCTGAATAAAGAAAATCCCAAAAAAGCTGCATTGCCCTATACACAGCCTACAATGAAAGCAAAAGAAAAAAATCTGTTTTGGAAGAAGTAAGAGCACCACTAAGGAAAATAAAGTCAAGGAAAGCAGCAGGCTCAGATGCAATTATTGCACAAATGGTCAAGATATTAGCTGAGCTATGGAGGAAATGGTTCTTGAGGGTACTCATCATGGTATGAAGAGAAAAGAATAACCTTGATGAGAGAATAAACATCCTAGTACTGTGTACAAGAACAAAGGAGATATTCATAGCTGTGAGCAGTGCAGGTGTCACTCTCCTGTCACGCTCTATGAAAATAGTGGAAAGGGTGCAGTTACATTAATGCTCAGACTAGTTGAAAGTTAAATGGAACATGAGCAGTTCAGATAAAGGTCCTTGTGCAGCACAAGAAATCCAATGTGTACAGTGAGACACATAGTGGAGAAGAAGCTGTAGATGAAGAAAGAGTATGACTGGGCATTCCTAGACTTGGAGAAAATATATGGAAGGTTCCCAAGAAAGTTGATTTGGATAGTTCTGCAATGGAATGAATTTTTAGAAATATCAGTAGAATTATTTACAAGGACCTATTGACCCAAGAGCCAACAGTGTTTAGAATCCCTGATGGGTTCCCAATGGGAGCGAGTTTGCATCTGGGTTTGGCTCTGAGCCAACTGATGTTTATACTTGTGATAGACTGCATCAGCAAACATGTTTAAGGGGACAGGTCAGCAAAGCTGCCATGTTCAGATGATGTGGAACTACAAGGAGACTCTGATATAAAGACAATATAGCATGATGTAGTCATGGATAATTTGTATTGTTACCCACAGTGAGGGAGGGTGGTCTGGGTTATGTATGAATCACCGACTCTCTGCCATGAAGTGTATGCAATACAACATCCTATCAGTGACTGATAGCATGAACTATCTTTACAATGTCTTCTTTTAACTCAAGGCAATAGCCTGGCACTTTCTTACACCTATCAGAATTCTCAAAACTGTCATCAGAATTCTCAAAACTGTCCCAATAATTTCATTACAAATGATAACGTGCTTATTTATTTTATTATCATATTATATATGTTAGATATTATGCCAAAGAAAATACAGTTTAATTAAAGTGAAAGCAGTTTATTATATATACATACATAGCGAAAGTAACAGCTCATAGATCTTTTTGTAATCAAAAAAATAAGAAAAAAAAAAAGAAAAAAATAACATCCATACTATAATATGATTGTGATGACATAATTGCTGTTTTTAACAATTGTGAACTTCAAAGTCATACTCTATTTTATTTATTTATTTTCTATTTGTTAACCCAGGATTGTCTGACTGGGCATGAGAACCCTTTTTCAGTGGAGGCTCGGGGAGAAAAGTTGCACATGACAAGTAACCGTATACTATACAACCTTTACATGGCAAACAGCAATCATACTATACAGGGCTAGTATAGAGGTTACATTCATGAACAGAGCAGAACATAAAATGCAACTCCTTCCATATAAAATTCACATCGGTATCCATTGTAAAAAAGGCAAACACACAAACATACACATTTAGACTATGCACATTTTATTGTGGAGATGAACACTGGCAGATCCAGGATTGTTTTGAGTGCTGTTTAAGGTCTGCTTTACATGTTTGTATTTTACCATTTGCTTGTGCAGGAGTTTTTTTCACTATAAAAATATAATGCCAACTGGGTGCCTTACAGACAACTAGCTCAGTAATATTTACTTGTGAACATTGTTTTTGTGATGATTTGCACATGCATAAACATCATGTTGCTTCAGTAGCAAGTAATGCTCTACATTTGGAGGACAGCAGAACTTAAAATTGTGCTAAGCTCTGCAATACATAAGATCATAGGTTCATTGGAGATTACTAGGCTATCGACCCAGTGATCATTTTAAGCCCAGCTGTTTCAACCCAATGTAATACTGTAGAAATACTAGTCAATACCCAAGATTGTATTTAGTGATGACTTCTCATATCTAGAAGGGTTGTGGGCAGTATCCCTGGTAAGAATTTACAGTACCCCATCCACTTGTCCAAGTTGCTCTTGAGCAGTGTCATAGAGGTGCTGTGTTTCACATTAATTGGTAGCCTGTCCCAAAGATGTGGCAGTCACTGGAAGATAAATCTGTCCATCCAGCAGGATCTATTTAAGTCTCAGGCCATATTTAAATCCCTGGAATGGGTAGCCCTAGAACCATTTGATTTAGGATATTCAGTAAGTTCATTAGGTTTGGGTCTTGGGTTGCTCTGTAGGCGAGGCATAAGTCTTCCCTAAGAAGTCTATACGATACGGACTATAGTGACCAGGACTTTACTCAGTCTGTGCAAGGCACATGCTGGAGGTCTTTGATCTTTTTTGTTAGAAACCTCTGAGGTCTTTCTAATTGCAGCATGTGCTCAGTATGGTACATACCGAATGGGGCGTTATACTCAATTATGGACCGGATAAGTCCTGAGCATAGGAGGTTCTAACTTATTTTGCTCTTGAGGAGATGCCTTTAATAATCAAGTGAGCTGTGTGGAAAGCTTTCCTTATAATGGCAGACAAGTGGTAGTTGAAGTTTAGGTCAAGGTCAACCTGGGATGCCAGGTCCCTTACCACTTCATGGGTACTTAGGGTATTGCTGTTGCTTTGACAGTATGAAGGGACATTGTTTGTGCCAAAGGGAATGATGCATTTCTTTGCATTCAGTTTGAGGCCATGATTAATACATTAGTCATTGGTCTATGTGAGACCCTCCTTGAGTATACTGACATCATTTGGGGATTCAATGATTGCACCTAGTTTGCAGTCATCTGTAAACTTGGTCAGCACAACCCTTTAGTTTTGACCTGAACTTCTGAAAAGTATATACCAAACAGAAGGGGCCCAGCAGTGACCCCTGTGGCATCACACTGGTAACAGGTCTGCTGGTTGATGTGGAGTCACCCATTTGATAGTGTGTGTCCGGTTTGAAAGCCAGTTGGCAACCCATCTTACAATGAAGGAGTTTACATTCAGTTTCCTAAGTTTTATTGGTAATGCCTGAATGTGGGATTGTGTCAAAAGCCTTTGTCAAGTTGAGGTATGCTGCGTGCACAGATTTGCCCTCATCAATGGCCCTGGTCACACTTTCAAAGAAATCCACCAGATTTAACAATCAGGATCTGTCCTTCACGTAACCGAATGGGGTATGATCCAGGATTTGGAGGCCACCTATGTCTTTATTTATGAGGTCCATAATAATACATTCCATGGCCTTACAGATGAGGCTGGTCAGGCTTATGGGTCTTTAATTCCATGGATCTGTTGCTAGGCCACCTTTGTGGAGTAGAAGAACTGTTGATGTTCTCCATTCTGCAGGAACAAAGCTTGTGATTAGGCTATGACTGATAAGGGTACTTAGTGGTGATGTTAGTTCATACTTTAGCCTGTTTAGAAGACAGTATTTGATGTCATCTAGTCCCATTGAGGCTGTGTTCTTTGCCTTGAACAGTGATTTGAGGACCTGTTCTTGAGATATGTAAGGTGGGGGGGGGGGAGTTTGAGTGAGGGTTTGTTATAAGGTAGGAGGGGATAAGGGAGTGAAAATTTCACCAAACCTATCCATTAGCAGATTCACTATCTCTTTGGGGTTGGTATGTGTAATATCATTGACCACCAGTTCTGCACATGCCTGAGTCCTACCCTTTAAGTTAGGTACATAACTGTAAAAGGCCTTATGGTTATTCTTGGCAGTACTTACTAGATTTCTCTCAAAGGAGCTCTTAGAGAATTTGACAAGTTGTTTTATTTGTCTGTTAAAGGTGATGAGAGTGCTTTTCTATTGTTGGGTCCTTGTCTTTGTTTTCTTGGACATCAAGTTTTTGCATTTATTGTAAAGGTCTGCTGATGCTGGAAGTCCACCGTGGCAGTTTGATTTTACTTTGGCTCTGGCTTTGATTCTATCTAGTACAGCCAAGTTTATACACTTATCCAAGTGATTGTGCAGTTGCTTTGTGTAAGCTTCAGCACAGTTATCACTTTCAGCTTGGGGTAGGGCATGGAATGCATTTATACCCTCACCTAGAAGGGTGTAGTTTGCCTTGGTGAAGTTTTTAGCCTGATTTCACCCTTTGTGAGTTCTGGTGTTAGTGTCAGTTCAAAGGTGGCTGATTTGTGGTCAGTTTTAACTAATGAGGATCCAACAGTTGTAGTAGTGCACCTGTTTGACATGTTGGTGAGAACCAGATCTAAAATGTTTGTTCCTCTTGTCAGGGTATGGGCAATTTGCTCCAGATCATGTGAATTCACAAAGTCAAGGAACTTTTGTGATACAGATTTTGGGCTACAGGAGGTTTCCCAGATGATGGTGAGATAATTGAAATCTCCCATAACCAGTGTGTTTGATAAAATTTGGCTTGTCTTCAGTTTGGCTAAGAAGGCTTCGGGGATGTCATGACCCATGGAGGGGGATCTATAACTGGATAGTACTTGAATGGGGCTCTTATCCAACATAACCTGGACCTAGAGTAACTCCATGGAGTTGTCCAGTCTAACTAGATGGGAGGTCAACAGATTTTACAATTCTACGTGTACATCAGAGATTATGAATGATGTTTTATAACAACTAGCCAGTTGTCATTATTGACATATATAACTGAGATCCGAATAAAGATAAGAGCGATGAAAAACTGATAACAACCTCTGACTTTCATACTAAACTACAATGCTCCTATCAATCAGTGTGAAATATATAGTAGAATTAATTTCCACTAAAGCCTTGCTATAAAAGTGACTTTTTCATGTAAGTACAAGAAGTCAGCATGGTTATAGGTTCTTCCCTACTCTAGTTTATGCCAGAGTTTTTTTTCACATTTCCACTGGGAGCAGATATGCTAATGTTATATAAATATCATGGTATGTCATGCTTTATCTGTATTTGAAAGCAAATATTTGTAACTCCGTGTTCTTCTTCATTAAGGTGTGTTAACCCATTATGGTGCTGATTGATTGTTGTAAGTTCTGAGTGTGACTGCATGTCTAACTGCAGATTTTTTTTTTATTTCAGGCATTTTATACATTATATGTACTGCACTTTAAGTCAATTTGAATTGAAGCTGGACTTCTTTTTTCAATGGTTGGTTTCTGGTAATGTAATTGTGGAATTTTTTCTAGTTTGCATTCATAGTTAGTCTTTGTTAAATCGCTGATTTAATGAAGCTCATTGTAATAAAGTCAAAGGTTTGAGTAAGTAGGCCTTAGAGTCACAAGGAGTGACAGAGAGATTACTGGCTCAGAACGCCAGAGGTGGTATGTCTTAGATGCTGATCTGTTGTGAATATAGATTCCTATGAAGAAGACTGAATTCATATATCTACTCAGGAAAGTCTTGTTGCTGCTAGCACTTTATTTATGAAAGTCAGGCTTTCTGGTGCCATACTTTTTTTTCTTTTTTCTTTGTTCTTTTTCCTCCTACAGGGTTGTGCTCAGGAACACTCATTTTTTTTTCTCATAAAAATACTGGTAAATACCATTTTTTGAGTATCTGAGAATTGAAAACTCATGGCATATTCACAGAATATGGCAATGTAGTCAGGAGAACTAATTTAATACAAGATGTATTTCTGCTCATATTTGTTATTTATAATATTGCCATTATTGAGTGTTCTGTGCCTAGAATCTTTTTAATTTCCATATATATTGATGTAGATGAAAATTATAATGAAATCACCATAATGACTAGAAATTACATTTAAAAATCATATTATAATTCCAGGATTTTGTTTCATAAAAACTGAATTTCTTTTTTTTGAAAACCAAACATGTCCCTGGTGATGCTCTTTCTATACTTTGGGTGACTTGTTCAAATTAACACATTGTGGGCATGCTCTTGTCCAGCTGTTATATTTTATGCCGCTGCATTTTTTTGAATGTCATTCTGATTGAGTCACACTCCTACTGTAGCTTTTTAATATGTTATTACATATGATTTTTGTGCACTGATACCTGCTTCAGGTTTGTCTGATTTAATTTATTGGAGCTGCTGTTGGATTTGCTGGATGGACACTTACTGCTGGATGTACACGTACTGAAATTACATCTATGCCAGATGCCTTTGATGAAGATGCAGAGCTGCCTGAATAAAGCATTTAGTGTTTGGCCTGGAATTTCTAGGGCTCTTACTTACAGGTTGCTTTCAATGAATGGAGTCTCATGTTGTAAATATAGGTTCAAATACTGTTTGAAGCTTCCCAGACCCTTGTTGTGTTCATTTACAACCTTTTGGAGTCTGCAACACTTTGGTCCCATTTTTCTGGGACCAGCAGTTAAGTATCACTTTAGTTCTATGACCAGTTAGATATGTACTTGTGTTGGTCAGTCAGATTGTTCGTTGTCCTTATGACCTTAGCCTCAGGTAATGCATGCAAGGTTAGAAATGCATACAGTAGTAAAGACTATTGTCGATACACACAATGTAGAAAATTATAAGCAACAGCAATAATATATTATTTATAATATAGATGCAAAGGCAATTATAATATGAATATATTATTTGCAATTATGTCCCATCTTACTAAACTTTATATCTGTTAAGTTTATTGGTTAGTAAAGTAAGCTATTTTAGCTCTATTATATAATTTACAAAAAGGCCATAAAAATGCCCCTAGTGACCTACTTGTCTGTGTACTTGGTATTAGTAGTACAGGCTAATGGATGAGCAAAACAGACATCTGTATTTATCCATTGTCCAGGAAGCAGTGTCAAGCATAGTTGGCTTGTTTGTTTTTACAAATGGTAACCGTGGACTGATTACAGTAGCCTGTACTGTTTCATAAGGACTTTGGCATCATCTTGTAAACCAATGTTTTTGTAAATGATGTGGTTTACACCTGTGTTGTACATCTACTGCTACTGCTGAAGCTGGATATATGCTACATGAAACAGCAGTTTACTGTTTTAAGTTTCATGTTTTATTCATTTTCTATTTAAGTTTTTTTTTTTGTTTTACATAATCTCAAGTGTTAGCTGTGTTAGTTGTTTCTAAATGTATATGTATCAGGTATATGGTTGCCTTCTGCACTGGAACCACCATTTTGTTTTTTCTCCAGTCCTGCTACAGGTATATAAATTACACAACAGACCCTGAAATGCCATTGGAGGCATTTGAGGGGGGTGTGAGATGCAGATATTGTACAATTTCCCACTCCAATCAGGGTCTGCTGATTCCAATTACAGTCATACCTCTCAACTGTTCAGATTTTTTCGCAGTATGTTTTTCCTTTTTTTTTTTGGTTTTTGTGTATAAAATCTGTACCTTTCTGGCAAATAGTTAAGGATTAGGATTGGATTGAAGTCATTAAAAATTTGAGTTTAAAACTCCACATCCTTCACATCCTTCAATCCTAATGCAAAACTATTTATCTATTCGTTTCTAAGTTGTTCTAAGTTTATTTAAAATTCTTTCCTAATCTATTCCCCCCCCATCCCCATTTTTTTGCTCTTTTTTTTTGAGAGGTCTTTGAGGTTGAGATTACAGTATCCTTTTGTCACCTTGCGGCAACATCTAATAATGACTGATGAACACCTTGTGTTATTGAGATATTCATTGTGCATGAATTATATCACAGACTAATGATCAGTTTCTGTAGACAGGTGGTCCTATAGAAGGTGTTGTTTTCTAATCAAAGTTCTGTCTGCCACAAAGACTGCAATACTGTGAGCTTGCTGCAGGACAATGAACTTGTGTTTCTAACAACAGTCATCTTAATTCCAGACTGCCAGCCTGGGTACCTCTAGGTGTCTTTGTTATTAAGCAGTCGAGATGTGATATCTTTGGTTTAGCAATTTGTTTTACTGGAGCTAACATGGTTCATTGCAAAACTACCATCACCTTCAATCTTGTTAGGAAGGAAGAAAGGAATTGAAGGTCCCCTCTTATTTACTGTATATTTAGAAAAGTGAAGGCCTTTCTGTAGGAGCTCAGAGATTACTTACCCAACTTTGTGTTGTCTCATTTCCAGATATTATTTAAAAGACTGGACCGGTTCAAGTGATTACATCTGCATGTGTAAGCATGACTACTTGTTTGACTAAGTCTTCTAGCTAGGGGTGGACATCTTAGGCCTGGGGTAGAAGCAGTATCTTGATCTGATCACTACTTGGTCTACTTCCATCTAGAAACTATCCTGTCTTATGCCTCCTGGTGCTGAGCTGATCAGTTTCAGAAATGTATCTAATGTTTCTGTCTTGTCCTTTACCATCATCTTTGGACTGCAGTGCAGATACTGTTGAGCTCCTGACTGAACGTACAACTCCTTGACTGCTTCCCTCCTGTCATTTTATGCCCTGTTCATGTTGCTGTGAGAGAGTTTTAACATGACTTTGAGCTCTGCATTACACAAAGGGCAGGTGACAATGGAGACAAAGTCACCCTCTGCAGAGCAAATTGGCTATGTACCCACATAATTATCAGTATCAGTCAGAATTTTTTCTGACAAGGTCACCTCTGTGAAGAATCAGTCAATTGTATTCTTCCCGGTGGTCAATATCATGTGTGGTCTGGTCTGTTTGATCACTAAGATGACTTTTACTAAATAAACTTTGAACTGGCTACTTATTATTTATTTATTTGTTTTTCTAACATAGTAGACGTTATGACAAGAGAGAGAGAGACGTACTCTTTGAAGCTGAGAGTGGTCTTGACCCTGACAGAATCTTCCTAAATTAGGCATGGATTAAATTTGAGGACCTTAACCTACGGGAATCTGAGAAACTCTCTGCCCTGAGTTACCCCTGCAAGTTAAACTTCGAGGATACCTGTAAACCTACCTTCAAAACTCAGCTCTCCTAACTGCTCCAGAAAATATCAAACAGCTAAGCAGGCTTCTCAGCTGCCTCACACCCCCTTGTTTTTTTTTTGGGACTTTTCACCTACGGGAATCTGAGAAACTCTCTGCCCTGAGTTACCCCTGCAAGTTAAACTTCGAGGATACCTGTAAACCTACCTTCAAAACTCAGCTCTCCTAACTGCTCCAGAAAATATCAAACAGCTAAGCAGGCTTCTCAGCTGCCTCACACCCCCTTGTTTTTTTTTTGGGACTTTTCACCTACGGGAATCTGAGAAAGTATGTGTAACTGCAGCTAACCATTAATCACTAATGTTTTGGTCTAATAAATGTTTGGTAGTACTCTAGCCTGCCCGGATAGCCAGCAGCCTTAGCTCCCCCCCCCACCCGATCCACACTAGCTGTACTTTTTTTCCAAGTATTGCCCCTAAGATATTCTAAGTGGCACAAGACCTCAGACTCCTCTGCAGATCTCTATGTTTCTGTCTTAAATCTGACCTCTCCCCTCCTATTATATCTCCTAACTCTTCTAGGCCATTCTAGCTGTAATCACAGCTCCTTCTAATCTCTCCCTCTAGCTTCTCATACTTCACTCCTGCCCAACACCTTAGGTCCTTCTTCCTTCCTACTTGCCCCACTGTGAACCTTCTTTCTCTGATTGACTCCGGAACCCTTGGGACCTCTTGGTTCTTCCCGCTCCGTTCGCCCTGCGGGCTCACTCCGCTCCCCTACCCTACCCCCAAATCCCACCCACCCCCAGTGCATCTACATTTATCTTCCCCATAACCACACCCTCTGACACTCACATCCAATTAAATACTTATTAACACCAACTACCCCTCCCTATCCCCACCCACATTAACCTCTAATTATCTGCCTCAGCTATATCACTTAAGGCATTCTATTCCTTCTCACCTACTCCAATCCCAACTCTTCTTTCCACCACCAACCTTATACATTCATATTTAACTACTCCTATATGAACTTATCTCTTGCTCAAACATTTACCCCATCTATCACATAGCAGTTCTATATTACAATCTAACACACATCTGACCAGATATA
Organism: Protopterus annectens; assembly: GCF_019279795.1. Classification (NCBI taxonomy): domain Eukaryota; kingdom Metazoa; phylum Chordata; order Ceratodontiformes; family Protopteridae; genus Protopterus; species Protopterus annectens. The sequence goes on along the minus strand of NC_056732.1, from coordinate 993,208,049 downwards.
TCCAGTTGCTATTCATATAGTATCCGCTATATTGCATATTCCTCTATCCCAATTCCACTATTCTAATAACTCCTCTCCACTATGCCCTCTAAACACCCCTTCACCTTCCTTTCACTATTACTACTATTCTCCTTATCCTTCTTCTACTGTCTCTCCCAACCTACAATTTCCACCCACTCCCAAGCCTTTCATATAACTAACCCTCACAACATAGCCTTCTCACCCTCATACTCTCTTATTTCCCCCCACCTATATTCCTCTGAAAACCTCCTTCTCTTTCGACATAAGCTTATCTCCCTTATTCTAACCTTTCAACCATAACTGTTAACAAACCCTCCAATTCACAAAACAACTCAATCTCATCTCCTTGCTAACTACTCACATAGACTGTTATATATTACACCTGATATCCACTCTCATATCTGGAGACATCCATCCTAACCCAGGCCCCACCACTACTACTGCTATAAATAAATCTCTATTATTCACTTCCTTAAATTCTCAAAGCATAGTAAACAAAGTCCCAAACCTACATGCTTGGCTCATACATAATAAACCTGACATCCTCACTATTTCAGAAACGTGGCTAAAACCACACATTAAAGACTCTGAAATAGTTCCTCCTAACTACTCCATCATAAGAAAAGACAGACCTCACAAAAAAGGCGGAGGAGTGGCCCTTATATAAACTTCCTCCCTAGTAGTCACACCATATAACAAACCTACTCCACACTTTAACAATGCCGAACTTCTCCTTACAATGCTGCAAATCAACAATCACAAACATATATGTATAGTTTCCCTTTACATTCCACCAGGGGACAATATTTCCACACTTGAACTCATCCTCTCCTGGCTATCTAGTAACATTAAAAATGAAACCATAATCCTAGGAGATGTTAATATTAACTGGGCCCTTATCCAGTCTCCTACAAACCCCACTAACATCAACCTCTACAATTTCTCACAACTGATCACTCTGGTAACCCACCCTGCTAAAAACCCCTCCAATGGGAGTATATTGGATTGGATTCTAGTCTCCCACCCTCACTACTTCACCAACACTGGAACTCTTCCCGACCCACTTGGTGACCACTTACCCACCTTTACCCACCGGCTTCCCACTATCCTTCAGCATACTCACAACCACATTACAATCCGTGATCACAAAAACTTTAACCCAGTAATCTTTTCAAGCTCACTGCAAGCAATTAATTGGAACTGTCTAAAAACACTATCCCTTGATGATGCAGTCTCTTACTTTAACTCAACTTTCTTAAAAGTACTCGACTCCCAAGCCCCTTTAAGGACTAAAAGAATAAAAACTAAATCAGCCCCATGGCTCTCCAAAACTACTCTTGCTATCATGAGACATAGAGACAAAGCCTGGGGACGCTACCAAAAACACAAGACAACATCTCTCCTTAACGAATATAAAATCCTCCAAAAAAAAGTAAAGAAACTCATTACTTCTGATCATCAAAACTACTTCTCTACACTCCAAAACCAAAATAAAAACAACCCACAGAAATTCTGGAAAGGGATCTCTACTCTCCTCCACCCCAGCAAACCGGATACTCCCACCCCAGACCCAAATGCTCCAGATCATGACTTAGCCACCCAATTCAATTCCTTCTTTATTGATTCAATTTCTAAATTAACCTCCTCTTTCTCTAACACCTCTTTACTATCTAATATACCCTTACCCACCCCCACTATTCCTATTTCTATACCACACTCCTCACCCACTGACTCCTCTACCCTCTCTTCTACATCCACCCTATCCCCATCTCCACCTACCCAAAACTCCCCCACTCCTGACTGCCCCCTCTTCTCATTAAATCCTATACCAACATCCACTATTAAAAAACTTCTTCAGAAATTGAAACCATGTACCAATGCTCCTGATAATATCCCTTCCTACTTTCTCAGTATAGCTGCTGAAACCCTTGCCTACCCCATTAGCATTTTAATTAACCACTCTCTACAAGAACACACAGTTCCCCAAGTCTGGAAACAAGCCTTTATTATACCTCTACATAAAGGTGGTAACAATAATAACATTACTAATTTCCGTCCCATAGCCATCCTGTCCCCCATTTCTAAACTCTTAGAAAAATGTGTCCAACTTCAGCTCCTTCCTCACCTCCTAGACAACCATCTTATAACTCCCACACAGCACGGTTTCAGACCCAATCATAGCACCATGACAGCCCTCCTCTCCTTCCTTGAGGTTGTAAATAAAGCCCGTGACTCTGGAAAAATTGTTTCTACCTTACTCCTTGACCTCTCCAAAGCCTTCGATACTATCTCACATAGTCTGCTCTTAAACAAAGTCTCCAAACTTCACCTGTCTTCCTCCTCTTTGAACTGGTTCTCTAACTACCTATCTAACAGAAGCCAAGCTGTAAAATGGAAAAAAGCTACCTCCTCTTTCCTTGGTACCCCTACAGGAGTTCCCCAAGGCTCCATACTGGGTCCTCTTCTCTTCAACATCTTTATAAATGACTTCCACAAATATATCCCTTTCTCTAGCATCATCCAATATGCGGATGACTCAACTATCATCTGTTCTGCCTCTTCTATTAATACCCTACAAAAACTTACTCAAGATGCCTTCTCTTCCACAGAACAATGGATGCTATGTAATCATCTAGCTCTCAATGCTTCCAAAACCAAATTAATGTTATTTACTCCTTCCAAAGCCATCCCTCCCAACATGGGTACCTTCTCAATTACTACTCTACACAACTCACCTCTTGAAATAGTATCAGAAACCAAGCTTCTTGGGGTCCAAATCGATAACCAACTGAAATTTAACTCCCACCTGCAAATTAACATCAAAAAAACACACCAGAAACTTGGCATGCTTTATAGACAGAACACATACCTCACATCTGCCACTAAAATCACTCTTTCTACCTCCTTCCTAATACCATCCCTTCTATATGGTGCCCCACTACTAACTAATCTTCAGTCCTGTTTAAAACAACAACTTACCTCCTGTTACAACAAAATCGCAAAATTTGCAACCAGCCAAAATCCTCCACCCACCACTGCATCTCCCTCCATAAGCTAAAATGGCTAGAACTTCCCAATCAACTAACTTATATTCAACTAACTCTAGCCCATAAGCTTATTCTCAACCCTACCCTCTGTCCCTCTCTTTCTTCTGCCTTTAAAATGCACCTACCTAACAGAGTTCTAAGGTCAAATAATCAAAATCTACTGGAAGTACACAGACCGACTCATCCCCCAGGCAAAACCTTCTTTCCTTCAGCCTCGCCTCTGGAACTCCCTACCTCCACTCATCCGCACCACCTCTAACAACTCTGCCTTCAAAAGTCTCTTCACTTTCATCTAGCTTCTCAGTGGGAATGCTCTTGTTCCCACCCACATAACTAACTCTACTTATTTCACCCTCAATACCATATTCTACTTCTATACCTTTGACATTTATTCTCTATCAGTATTATATTACATTTATTTAATTCTAGTACATTTCTTCCTATCGTTTTAACTGTTATGACTGCTATTCTAACTGATGAGTTCTACATTTGTTTGTTTACACAATATTAATAACTCTCTGTACTAATATTGTAACTGTTAAAATGTTGTAAATACCTTCTGTTATGGAGCTTTTCTCCCCAGGACTCCATTGAAAACGGGTTCTTTATGGCCCAATGGACTATCCTGGTAAACCAACGACAATAAATAAATAAATAAATAAATAGAGTTCATGTAGATACTTCCTAGACTGTGTCCAGCTTATTCTGATCATGACTCATGTCCAGTTAAGCTACTTATGTGCAGACCTGGTGTCATGGGCCCTTTTATTTTTAAAATTGCTCTTTATTCACTGTGTATGGGAGTATTTTCATGTGTTTTAAATGAGACTTTCATTATGGTCACTGTCTGGAACTACATAATGTAATCATGCATTCTGGGGAGTTAACACCCTGTTTCTAACCCACTGTTCATTAGAAAGCTTATTCCAAAAGTGATGTGTATGCAGCTTGTCACTGTTCTTGACTCTCAAGGAGTATTAGATTTTTTTTCACTCCAGATTTTGAACTTGCACACTACTGAGTTTTCCTCAGTTGAATAGTCAAGAATCTTTTAGGGGGACAGGGACAAAGGTTATTATTCCATACTAGGCCTCCATGATCCATCTCACACATTCAGCATGCTGAAGCATCTGATTGTTTTGGAACATTTGAAGAATAATTGTGGTATCACCATCACAGTCCTTAATTTGCTTTCTACCTCTGACAGAATACTCAGAAGATGCTTTCTGTGGTTAACTTTTCCATTGGCTTCAATCTTAGCTAAAGAGTGCAGCAAGATTCTATATTTCTGTCCATTTCTCCATTTATCATTAGTATTTACATCTTCTTTGCATGATATTCTGGAGGAGACGTTTGAAATGGCATATGCTGATGACAAAACAGTTCTATTTCACCTTTTCTGTAGTTGTTTTAAGATTACTCACACTCATGTGAGGATCACTTGAATTATACATTTCTTGGATATCTGTTAAGCTTAACCCATCAAAGACTGTTTCCATGGTCTTTCTTGTCACTTTAAGGTCCTTCATGGCCCCTGCCATAACCCTCATATTGTTTGTGAGGGTCAAAGTTTGAACTTAGTTTTCAAGCTGCAGACTCTTGGAATTATTTATTTATTTATGGATGTATGCATGAATGTACTTGATTTGTTAACTGGGTTGATGTACTGTGAGAAGATCTTTTTCAGGCACGACCAAAGCCAACTGATACAGACTTTTACAACAAAAAAATGCTAGTACATTCGTACATGCACAATCAGATAGAAATACCTCTGAGCAGGTGTATTAAAAGCAGTGAAGTAGGTGCATCTCTATAGTTTTAACATAGAAACAAGTGCATGTCTATAATCTTAACATACAAAACTGAAGAACAAATTATAACATTCATATCCTTTTCTTAGAAAATACATTATCTTAGCAATGCATAACTTTTTAACAAGTAAAACTAATTTCTGTAACATGGAGTTTATATAGTACATTGAATGATGCATATTACTTAGTGTATATAAAATATACAATAACATATTTGCTCCAAGATATTCTGCCAGTTTAGTTTTGAAATGACTTCCTACTGAAATGTCAAGACTGGTGATGGTGAGCTTTGGAAATCTGAAAAAGCCTAAAACACAGGAGAACAACAAATTAAATTTGTTTTTTCAGTCAGAAAGACCACTGTACTTCTTATGCCCCCTGAAGTTATGTCATGCTCAAAGCAAATGGAACATTCTATGGAACAGTGATGTTGGACTTAGCATATGTAAGTCTGTATTTTCAGCCATTCAGCCCAACTGTTATGGGGTCACACAAATTAGGCTTGGAATTTCAAATGGTTACCTTTTTAAATACTGATGAAACTAAGTTAACTCTTTGTAGACTGCACTGGAAAATTCAAGATTGTCAAGATTGTCACTACACCAACAAGTGGTGCAACCATACTAGATCTGGTTCACACTAAAATGTGAGAGTGCTGCACACTCCCAAGTGTATTGTTTTCTCTGGTAAGGTCAGACCACATAATGGTCTCCTTTGAAATAAAAATAAAACCTGGAACCCCAGCTAACCCTGGAATATTCAGGAACTACTCTAAGGCTAACTTTCTACTATTAAGTGATAACCTGGCAAAGTTTCAAGCCCCCATAAACCCTGAGAACACTGCTGTCTACCCTTTTCTGTTCACAGAAACCATATACAAACATTTAAATAGCTGGACAGAGGCAGCTGTACCCACTGGGAAGAAGTACAGAACTAACTCAAAAAACAAGCCACCCTGAAGGAATTACAACATCAATAAGCTATATAACAGAAGGAAAAAAATCATAGCAACAACTAGTAGATGCAGCACCCAGCAGGATAAAAGCACTCTCATCAAACTAAACAAATGACTCAGAGGACAAATAAAGTCCACCAAAGCCAAATTTGAGGTAAATTTGGCCTCCCAGGCCAAGGACAACTACAAGACATTCTTTAGCTATGTCCGCAACCTCAAAGCTAATACACAATTGTTTGCAGAGCTCATTGTAAATGGAGCCACCTATACTGAGCCAGAAGATATAGCAAACATTCTGGATGTCAAATTCATCTCCAGTTTTACCACTTTCTCCCCAACAGCCTTCCCTCAGAAAATAACATCAAATATAACTCCCTCTGCTATCACTAGGGAACAGGTCCTTAATGCTCTCTCTAAGGCCAAGAACACTGCATCAGTGGGCCCAGACAATATCCCAGGATACCTTCGAAATAGCATGAAATATGACCTATCAGGACCTCTGGAATTACTATTTAACTGTAGCCTGCAAACCGGATTCATGCTTCATGAATGGAAAACAGCAGCAGTCAACCATCTGCACAAAGGTGGGCCATCTAGAGACCCTGGAAACTACAGGCCCATAAGTCTCACTAGTCTCATATGCAAAGCCATTGAAAGAATTATCATGCAGATGATCAATAGAGATATAGTAAACCTCTAGACACTGGACCCAATCCAATCTGGTTTCATCAAGGGCAGGTCATGCCTATTTAGCCTGCCGGACTTCTCTGGGAAGGTTACCAAAGCAATGGATGAGGGCAAAATGGTTCACACTGCCTAACTTGACCTGGCCAAGGCATATGCCACAATCTCCCACTCAGGCATTGTTGGCAAAATTAAGAGGTTAGGTACAAATCCTTGTGTCACCCTGTGGATAGCGAGCTGGCTCACAGATAGGACTGAGGAGTCCACCTCTACAAAGAGTCCAACAAGCAGAGTCACTCAAGACACGATCCTGGGACCACTCCTTTTTGGAAATTATTTCTCAAAAGTCAAAGCAAATTTCAGTGGCCTCTGGCTGGCTAAATTTGCAGATGAATGCAAATTATGAGCTGTCATTGAATCCCACACTGACACAAATGTTCTTCAGGAAGGGCTGACACAGACAAACAACTGATGCCAGAGCCATGGACTAAGACTAAATGCCAAGAAATGCATAAATAGTATCCTTCGTGAAGTCATCCATCCCTGGTAACTATCATATTGACAACACACCCCTAAGAGTTGACACAGTAGCCAGTGACTTGAAGATACACATAGATAGTTATCTAGCATTTGACCATCATGTGCCTACAGTAGTGAGGAAATCATTCTATGTTGTGCAACTCATAAATAAAGGCATGGCATCTAGGTCCATAGAAATTACTGTTCCACTGTGTTTGGCATTTATCAGACTTATTATTGAGTACAATGCCCTCTTTGGTATGTACCTAACCAGGCATATCCAACAATTGGAATGTCCACAGAGATTCCCCACTAAAAGAATACAGTGAATAAGTAACATGTCCTATGCAAACTGCCTCAAGGCCCTATCCCTGTATTCTGTCTCCTACAGGTTGCTGAGGGGAGATCTGTGCCTGTCATACAAAACATTGTCAGAACCCACTCTGTTGGACCTCATGCATATCCACAAAACAAATCGCACCAGAGTTAGCCATTCTAAAGACTAAAAACTTGCCTGTTATATAAATAGGACCTGCTGGACAGGCAGGTATGAATAACCGCTTCTCCAGAACAGACACCACATTCAAGTAAAGCAGAGTTCCTCCATATCTCAAGTCAAACATAACTTTGATAATTGGATGAGGAACAGGACATTCATCCCTGGTTTGGCACCTATGTCTCTAATGGACACAGGCAACCTGTAAATGGTTCATCTGTCAGGCCCATGCTTGTAAATGTTCAATCTCCCAAGCCCCTGCTTACACTTATCAAGGGTACTAGAACTTGTCAGAGATTTTGGATGTATGGCTAGGCTTAAAAAGGCCCTTGTTGTCGTTAGCCTAGTAAAAACCTATGAACATATAAGAACATAAAAGGTTATTAAGGCC
>NC_056732.1:993195125-993197625 GCF_019279795.1 Protopterus annectens | reverse complement strand
GATTCTTTTAGTGTGGTATTTCTGCGGCCTTTCCAGTTGTTGCAGATGTCTTGTGAGGTACATACCAAATGGGGCATTGTACTCTATAATGGGTCTAATGAGGGATGACTACAGTGGAACAATGACCTCCTTTTTTCTGGATGAAAGTCCCTTAGTGATGAGGTGTGCCACATAGAAGGATTTCTTAACTGTTGTGGCTATGTGGTTATCGAAGGTGAGACCACTGTCCACCTGTGTCCCTAAGTCCCTTATCACACTTTCGGTGTTTAGTGTAATGCCACTTATCTAGTAATTCAAGGGTACATGGTTTTTCCCAAAGGGAATAACTACACATTTCTTGGAACTGAGCTTGAGCCCATGGCTCTGGCACCAAACATCTTTTTCTGTAAGGCCCTTTTGTAGAATATCCACATCATTTGGGGATTCAATACTGTCTCCCAGCTTGAAGTCATCTGTGAACTTTGTTAGCCAGAGTCCCTTAGTGCTGGCCTGTACTTCAGAAAAGTAGATGCCAAACAAGAGCAGTCCCAAGACTGAACCCTGAGGTACTCCGCTTGTTACTTGTCTGGAGCTGGATTTTGAGTCGGCTACTGTTACGTGTGGGTTCTGTCAGTAAGCCAGTTGGCAAACCATCAAGTGACATAGGGATTAATGCCCAGCTTAGTAAGTTTATCTATGATTCCAGAGTGGGGGATGGTGTCGAAGGCCTTGGTGAGGTCCAGATAGGCTCTGTGGACCACCTTATCCTCGTTCACGTCTCTGGAGAGTGATTCTTAGAAGTCAATGAGGTTGAGGAGACAAAATTGGCCCTTTGCAAAACTAAACTGGGTGGGGTCCAGTGTTTGAAGGTTGCCAATGTCTATTTATAAGTTCCATGATAATGCATTCCATGGCTTTGCAGATCAGACTCGTCAGACTGATGGGCCGATAGTTCCTGGGATCCAAGGTGAATCCCTCCTTGTGGAGTGGGATAACTGTAGCTGTGCGCCACTCATTGGGCATGAAGCCTGAGGTGAGGGTATGATTAAACATGGCACTTAGGTGAGGTGCCAGTTCATTTTGTAGTTCATATAGTACACAGCCCAGGATGTCATCTGGTCCCATGGATTTTGTATTCTTAGCTTGGGAGAGTGCGCCTTTTACCTGTGTGGCCATGAATACTGGAGTTTGACAATCTTTTAGTATTGAGACTGGCCCTTTAGGGGGTGAGAGGGGGGTGAAGTTGGCACTGAATCGGTCTGCCAAGATATTGGCAATATCCTTGGGATCAGTATATTTAATGCCATTCTGTTGTAGCTCAGAGCAGATCTGAGCATTGCCATTTAGATCCTTGACATAACTATAGAATGCCTTGTGGTTGTCCTTGGAATCTTTGGCAATTTTATTTTCGTAACTAACTTTGGAGGAATTTTATGAGGGATCTCAGCTTCTTACTGAGGCTGGTAAGGGAGTTTTTTGCATCCTGGGATTTTCCTATTTTCTGCAACAGTTTCTTCCTTCTGTTGTATAGTTTGTTTATGGCAGGGGATCACCAGATTGGGTTCCTTTTTTTGGAGGAGACCGTCTTGGCTCTGTTTGGAATGGCATGATTCATACATGAGTGGATGTGCTTGTACAGTGCCTTAGTGAAGGATTCAGCAGTCAAACTTTCAGTTCCTGTCTGCATGGGTGTCATGAAATTTGTCACTTCTGACTTGAGAAGCATGAAGCTGGCTATGGAGAAGTTTCTTTATGGAGGTTTCCCTACTGTGGAGTGGGATGGGATGTGGACATCAAGAGTGATTAGCTTATGGTCAGACCTGACCAACGAGAAGGTGACCACTGTTGTGGAGCATTGATCTCCCATGTTGGTAATGGCCAGGTGTAGGATATTTGAGGCCCTAGTGGGACTATGGATTAGTTGGTCCAGGGCATTGGAATTTATGAATTCCAAGAACCATTGGGCAAAGGTGTTGGTACCCAAGTAGTTTTCCAAATTAATGGCAGGGTAATTGAAATCACCCAGTATTAGGGTGTTTGGTTGTATCGTACTATTATCTAGTTTGTTAAGAAAGGTGTAGTGAGAATCTTGGGACATGGTGGGGGATCTGTAGCAAGCTACAATTTGGATTGCCGTCTTACCTAGTGTTAGTTCCACCAGTAGAATTTCAGATGCATTGTGTTGGGCAACTAGCCTGGAGGTGTGAATATCCTTGGTGAATATGGACACTCCTCCGCCTTTAGTGCTTCGATCCTGGTTTGGTGGCCGAAAAGTGTGGTATGAGCCTGGTATTGTAGGTGGTGCTCTCTGGATCCTTGAACCAGGTCTCAGTTATTGCACAGATATTGATGTTCTCTATTTTTAGGAGTGCCTCGAGAGAGTGCATTTTGTGGTTTAGACTTTTAGACTTCTAGCATTGAGTAGCATTAACTTCAGAATTTTCATGCTTATATCTGTTACGGTGGTGGTTTTATTTTTTGAGACTTGCCTAAAAAAGGCACTATAGAGGTGGCAAGAGCC
>NC_056732.1:993147625-993185125 GCF_019279795.1 Protopterus annectens | reverse complement strand
TATTAGTAAGAAAAATTACCATAACAAGAAACCATTACAGCTGAAACCTTCTTCAAAATAAAACCACTTTGTGACCTGTTGCTTTATTTGTCAGGTCATTCACTCACAGATTAGACCGAACAAGTTGAGAAGGTGTCTAACTTAAGCGCTATCTTCACTTCAGTTATTTCTTCTTTCTTCTTCTTGTCTGCTGGGTTTATTTTTGCATACGTGTGTTTTTACTTCCTATTATGTCTCTGTATACTGAAAACATAAAATATTTTGTGACAGTAATATCCACTGGACACAACTGCCTCATTTCAGAAAGAACCAAGTGCAGTGAAATGTCATCCAGAAATGTGTAAAAGAATCCATTATTTGCAATTATATGTTTTTGACTGTCTTCTAACTGTTTTACTCTGTAAACCAACATTGACAACATTCATAGTAGATTTCGAGCAAACATTTCAGACTGTTTAAAGCAGTCATTAAGCAAACCCATGTTGGAAAGAGAAAAACATTTTTGCTTGTAATATAAAGAAAAGAACAAAAGTTGCCTAGCAGATGTAGAGCAGGACCCAGCTGGAATGACCCTGGCAAAACACAGAGACAAAGATATTTGCAAAACATTTATTTTCAAGGTATCATGAGAGAAATGCAAAATTTCCTGAAAACTATTTTCTTCTGGGCTTTGGCTTCTGAACTCTGAATAATTCATAGCTTTATAGTAATGCACTTGAGCCAACAAGCCGGACCCAAATATTAAAAGATATGCTTTACCTTTTATTGGGATGATCAGTATACCAAAAGTAGAGACTCTAGCTTTATTTTGAAATATTCCACTTAAGAAAAGGCCTTGTGAAAGTCTAAATCATGGAATGAAACTGCTGCCATGCGAGTAAAAACAGGCGTTTTTGCTACTAGGTGCTGAAAGGATGTGAAAAGATTGTAGCATTTCATGTAATGCAGGGGAACTCCTTAACTGAAAAAAGAGCATAGTTTAAATTGCTTCCAAACTTATTATATGACAGAGCTGACCGTGACCTGCCTTTGACTTATGAACTAGTATCCTGACAGGAGTGAAGGCTAAAATATCATAAGCTGCAAATATAATGCATAATTTGAATTCAAAGTATTTTTTGATTGTTTCTAAGCTTACATGACTACCATTTATATAGTATGCAGTAACCATGTTAAACAATAGATTCAGTCTTTCCCCTTGCAAGTATACCTAAAGTGTTATTTGACTGCATGTCTTATTTTTCAGTATGTATTTTTGTGTATGTAGTGTATATTATCATTCACCTGAATCTTACCTAAACAACAATAAAAATCATGTGGAAGGCGAATCTCTCAGAAAGTGATAATGACACAATGGAAGCGGATTGTCCTTCTGTCACCTCCTTGATTCTACCAAAAGTCCCTTTTGTAATTAAATGATAAAACAAATGATTATCACGCAAGGGTGACCTTTCTCTTTCCAGAATTACAAGATACACATGCAGTATGCTCAACTGGTTCAGGTTACACAAATTCTGCACCATTTTTAGTTTGTCTCCAGATGTCTTCTTCATTTCTGTGTTGTAAACTGTACTATGAAAGTAAGACATGCACACTATCCACCCCTGTCCAGGAAAAGCTGCATTTTATTTAAATATCTGTTCCAATCAATTTAGGAATATAGTGGTGGAATGGAAAGGTTTGCCTATTATTTTGTGCATAAAGGAGAAACTAATCATATAGACTAGTACAACTTTAACTAGGAGATCTGCTTGATGGCAGGGCAACATTTCTCTTGAATATGAAGTCTGCAGTAGATATAATTAAAGGGACCAAACAACAAACATTAAGTTTTCAAGCCTTTTTATCATGTCAAGATTAATGACTTGGCAATTATAGTATGTTTATTCTGCCTCTGATGGTCTGTGATATATGGCAAACCACATAGCTGAAATTTAGATTAGTTGCAATTAACAAAGCCAGAAATTAATTTGCTTGGGCAAAATGCCCACTGTGTGACAATGACCAGAGGGAGGCAGAAGCATAGAATTTGATGTTTTATTATTACTGCTTGAATCATTCCGTTTACCCATACTCCAGAATTCTAAATATTCTGACACACAGGCAGCCAAATTATAACAGAGGAAGTATTTCATTAAAGCAGCTCAATCCAGATGCAGAATCACATCCCTACCCTAACATTATACATCAAGTAATCAGACAAAAACGAAAAGTATGAACCTACATGTTCCTTAAATCAGAGCTCAAATGAGTTACTAGGTCATTTAGAAACTTTGGAGGCAAATGTCAGGTCCAATTCAGCAGTACAGCAGTAAAGCAAGGTGTGCTTAAACAGGGTCTTAAACTTTGGCCCTCCAGATCAATTTTCTGGCTGTGCTGTCACTAAGTTATCATAATAGCAAAGAGCTGGCCAAGGTGCTGGAACATCATTTCCCACTCATGCATACATCACACAAACACACACACATGCAAACACACACACACACACACACACACACACACACACACACACACACACACACACACACACACACACATGCCACACACGCTGCATATGCATGCACACACACACACACACACACACACACACACACACACACACACACACACACACACACACACACACACATAAATGCTCACATACACAATCAAAAACAGAGCAAGTACATCACCACATAACTCAATAACTCAGTCAAGGTGCAGGAGCATGATCTTCCTCCAGCACATTATATCAAGTAAAAAGACTGAAAAGGGAAAGGGGTCAGTGCATCTGCTAGGTCCCTGTTTGTCACCATACATTCCACTGCTTAGTCCCTATAAAGAACAATACAGCCCACTGCCTAGTCTCTGAGTGTCACAATAATTTCCACTACTTGGTCAATGTGTGTCACAATATATTCCACTGCTTGGTACTTGTGATTTACAATATATTCTAATGCTTAGTCCCTGTGAGTCACAATATATTCCACTGCTTAGTCCCTGTGTGTCACAATACATTCCACTGCTTAGTCCCTAGGTACCACAATACATTCCACTGCTTGGTCCTTGTGAGTCACAATACATTCCACTGCTTAGTCCCTAGCTACCACAATACTTTCCACTGCTTAGCCCCTGTGTATCACAATGCTTTCCATGGCTTAGTCCCTGTGAGTCACAATACATTCCACTGTTTTGTCCCTAGGTACCACAATACTTTCCACTGCTTCGTCCCTGTGTGTCACAATACTTTCCACTGCTTAGTCCCTGTGTGTCACAATACTTTCCACTGCTTAGTCCCTGTGTGTCACATTACTTTCCACTGCTTATTCCCTAGGTGCCACAAAACCTTCTACTGCTTAGTCCCTGTGTGTCACAACATATTCCACTGGTTATCCAGTCATCATGTTCTGCATTGTTAATAAAGGCACTACATATGAGCAATCAAAATAAAAATGCAAATTTAATAACTCACAAAATAGAAGCATAAACAGAATGGCAATTAGTATGTTACAGAGCCTTATTACATATTAACACACACACACACACACACACACACACACACACACACACACACACGTGAGCATATGGCTAAAGCTGTATATTCTTTTTAGTATCTTATCTGTTTATCTCTTTCTCTCTCTCTCTCTAAGGAGCAAGAGAACGTTCTCTAAAATGTATGGAACATACTAGTTAATGATTGATGCAAATATTTAAAATACTTGAATGCAGCAGAAAAACTGTACAAATGAATTAAAAATTTTTACACTCTTTTATCAGATAGTTATTTTCTAATAGCAGTATTTGAGATACTTACGTGATTCTCAATGGTGATATGCAATTATATTCATACATAAGAAAAATAAATCAATCACTTATTTGACCTTTGGATGTAGCTTCACTCCCAGAAGTCTTTAGGTAGCCTGATTTATTGAGTTGCTCTCACTGGACAGAAACACATGAAGAAAGCACATTTAAGACAAATGATTAAAGCATTTTGAGTTTTGCTCAGTGTCTCTCAGTGGAACAGTCTGGCGACATCAAAAACAGTCATGTTCAGATTTATTACATTTAGGTTTGAGACAGTCTGAGTGTCTTTGTACATATTTGAGATTTAAGGCTTCTACCTTTATCTGGGATATCTGGTTAAAGTAAAGCCTTCAGTGACACTGAAGTACTTTCTTTGGCTAAGCATCTCATCATCTCTGGTTCAAACACCTGGAAATGGACCACAGGTATGAGTTTCACATTTAGACTTTTCAGAAATGGTCTGGATATGTCTCTAGTTACATCTCACAATGGCAGCATCTTCATTTTGTGCCATAGAGGACCAAGTTTAAACTTTTTCCTTTCATTTTTTTTAACTGTAACACAAGCTGTTTCCCATTTTCTCTCCCCTCAAGCTTAAGGCATGTTAGATGACCTGGTTGAAGGACAGGTAGAGTTTGGATGAAATTTCACCTGTAGGACTCCATTACACTCTGGTCACTTTTCATAACAGATTCAAGTGGAATAGTTTTCAGTTTAAGTTTAGATTCTGTCATAAGTATATTAGTCTTATTCTGTCTTCTAAGTATTCACTGTGCGGGCCTTACTCCTGAGGCACTCTGTGGAGTAGCACAGTAACATGTAAGAGCTTCATGAGAATCAGGTTGTTGAAGAATCTTCTACCGACTGGGATTGCTGTCTCAGCAGCTCCACTGGACTGTGGATAGTGAGGACTTTATGTAGTATGCATGAAGCCATAGTCCCCACAAATTATGAAAACTCAGTAGATACAAAATACATACCATTGTTTGCAACTTGGCTGATAGGTATGCTATATCTGAAAAACATTGTCTTAAATTTGACAGGAACCTATTGAATAGCCATGATTAGCACATGCAATATTTTTATATCTTGGCAATAATAATCTACTATTACAAGGAAGCTCCTTCCTTCAAATTCATGCACTTCAGCAGCTATTTTCTGCCAAAGGACCTTATGGTAAAGCAGTTGGTAAAAATGTTTTTCTTTTCTGAGATGATTTATGCATGATACTAATCAGCATGTTGACACAAACTTTGCAATATCTGTTTTGATTTTAGGCCATCATACAGACATTGTGGACCTTAACCCGCGGTGGTGGTGCTGCGGTAGCATTGTCATCTCACAGTAAGATGCTGTCCGGTTCGATTCTCAGCTAGAGTGTCTTCTGCGTGGAGATATGCATGAATGGGCATACCTTCGTTGAAGGTTGTGCATCAGGGCTGGTAACTCGGTATGTAAAAATCAACTACCAATCATTAGCAGACCGAAGTTCCAATGTGGTGACCCCTAACCGGGAAAAGCCGAAAGACACCGACAAGTAAGACCTTGTGCTCTTCAGGTATTTGTCTCAATACTTTGGCATGCTGGGGGGGGGGTTACGTCTTGGTAAAGTATCAGCCCATCATGCCCAGTCAATTGTGTTCTGACAGTGCAGTATTTATGCATCAGATGATTTGTCTGTGTTTAACAGTTAGCCCATCTATCCTTTAAATTTTACTGACAGTTTGTAGCTCGTTGTCATGTCTGGAAGCTTCTTTCAGTTTTTCTAGCCTTTCTGTAATCACTGATCAACTTCCCGTAATATTCTACACATAGGCAGCAATGCCATCTTCATTATCAAATTGCATCTGGTGTGATATTGGGTTTCTGGACAATATGTAGGACACAATTTATAATTTCATAGATATCCCAAAGCCAATTTGTCGTATGACCATTTATCCTTTGTCAGTATCCTCCTTCAGTATCAAATTGTATCTGGTGTGATATTGGGTTTCTGGACAATATGTAGGACACAATTTATAATTTCATAGATATCCCAAAGCCAATTTGTCCTATGACCATTTATCCTTTGTCGGTATCCTCCTTCAAGCTGTAATTTCTTTCTTCAGGAGGGTCATACCAGTAAATACAACAGTAAATTTGTGAATACATATTTAGTCATCTAGATTACATTTAAACTAAGGTAACAAGTCACACTGCTTAAAACACAAGGGGAGTTTATTCCAGAGGTGTGAGAGGCACTGAATTCTAAACATGCCCCCCCCCATGTATTTTTTTTACCTTTTGGTGAAGATTTAGATCCTTTGTTCTAGCTTTTGTGGTGCCATTGGAATTACAGAGATGCAAGAGATCCAAGACAACTGGATCCCTTATGGTGCAGTAAGAAGGACAGAGATCTCCCTTCAAAAACCTATAATACATTTTAACCACTCTTGATAACTCCTGATATCTCAGGAAATTTAGGCCTATAATCTTGCTGGTTTGAAAGCTTCAGGGTCTTCCTAATTGTTTAATACATTCCCAAGGGGGCGATATACTCAATAACTGGTCTGATTAATGCTGAGTGTAGAGGACTGATTACCTCTTTACTCCTTGAGGAAATTCCCTCTGCAATCAGTTGTGTTAAATAAAAAGATTTCCTTGTGACCACTGTTACATGATGGCCAAAAGAAAGGGGGGGGGCACAACAATTACGTCTTGGTAAAGTATCAGCCCATCATGCTCAGTCAATTGTGTTCTGACAGTGCAGTATTTATGCATCAGATGATTTGTCTGTGTTTAACAGTTAGCCCGTCTATCCTTTACATTTTACTGACAGTTTGTAGCTCATTGTCATGTCTGGAAGCTTCTTTCAGTTTTTCTAGCCATTCTGTAATCACTGACCAACTTACATTTTACTGACAGTTTGTAGCTCATTGTCATGTCTGGAAGCTTCTTTCAGTTTTTCTAGCCTTTCTGTAATCACTGACCAACTTCCCATAATATTCTACACATAGGCAGCAATGCCATCTTCATTATCAAATTGTATCTGGTGTGATATTGGGTTTCTGGACAATATGTAGGACACAATTTATAATTTCATAGATATCCCAAAGCCAATTTTTCCTATGAACATTTATCCTTTGTCAGTATCCTCCTTCATTATCAAATTGTATCTGGTGTGATATTGGGTTTCTGGACAATATGTAGGACACAATTTATAATTTCATAGATATCCCAAAGCCAATTTGTCCTATGACCATTTATCCTTTGTTGGTATCCTCCTTCAAGCTGCAATTTCTTTCTCCAGGAGGGTCATACCAGTAAATACAACAGTAAATTTGTGAATACATATTTAGTCATCTAGATTACATTTAAAGTATGGTAACAAGTCACACTGCTTAAAACACAAGAGGAGTTTATTCCAGAGGTGTGAGAGGCACTAAATTCTAAACATGCCCCCCCACCATGTATTTTTTTTTTACCTTTTGGTGAAGATTTAGATCCTTTGTTCTAGCTTTTGTGGTGCCATTGGAATTACAGAGATGCAAGAGATCCAAGACAACTGGATCCCTTAAGGTGCAGTAAGAGGGACAGAGATCTCCCTTCAAAAACCTATAATACATTTTAACCCCTCTTGATAACTCCTGATATCTCAGGAAATTTAGGCCTATAATCTTGCTGGTTTGAAAGCTTCAGGGTCTTCCTAATTGTTTAATACATTCCCAAGGGGGCGATATACTCAAAAACTGGTCTGATTAATGCTGAGTGTAGAGGACTGATTACCTCTTTACTCCTTGAGGTTGTGTAAAATAAAAAAGATTTCCTTACGGCCACTGTTACATGATGGCCAAAAGAAAGGGAGTTATCAACCCAAGTTCATAGGTCCCTTTTTGAACTGGTGTGTTGTCTAAGCCAGTGATGGAGAAACTATGATACTAGTGTCAAAGGTGACACACCACAATGTTTTGGGTGACATGCCAGCATTCACCAACACCCAAGTTACCAAGAAACTGAAGGAACAAAAGTATAAGAAATTTGCAACCCTGCACCACCCAGAGCTTAAAATGGATTCTCACCATCTGTATCAGAAATGTCATCTGTCATCACGGCAGCCGCACAGTTCAGTTCATCATGGCAGCCACACAGTTCAGTTCACTTCTGACCACTGCACAGGAAGCTCATTTTCAAGGCATAAGTGTGATTTCTG
Source organism: Protopterus annectens (assembly GCF_019279795.1). Taxonomy (NCBI): domain Eukaryota; kingdom Metazoa; phylum Chordata; order Ceratodontiformes; family Protopteridae; genus Protopterus; species Protopterus annectens. The sequence continues at coordinate 993,177,150 of NC_056732.1, read as the reverse complement.
CAACTGCAGTCTCCAAATGAGAATGTTTGTTTCAAATCAGCTTTTACATTTGTTGCTCGTGTGAGGTGCATTGAATTATTTTGTGCCAGGAGCCAGTTGAACAGCACTGCTGCAGAGGTAAAGAAGTTATTAACCTCAAAGACTAACTATTTCGATATACTGTCTCCAGAGTCTGCAGAGGGCAGTGCTAACATTGTTTTCTCTTCATGGTTACACTTCTGCAAAGAGCAAGTAGTCTACATTTCTAAGTGTGTGCTCTTTTACATTCCTCTCAAATGTCCCACTTAATCCCTTCTAAAATGGGTGACTTTTTACACTTAATGTTGACAATAATTATACTTATAGAGTTATTTCACTTCAGAAAATGTATATTAGTTCACATTCATTTTATTCCATTTATGTTGAGGGGGTGACATGCAAGCAGAGTCAAGTTAGGGCATTTTCCAAATTTTTGATACGCCAAACCCAAACTGTTTGCCACCAGTGGTCTAACAGTATGACTGGGGGAGGGGGTTGTCAGACAAAAGCGACAATGCCAAACTTTTTAGAAATTAGTTTAGGCCTATTTCAGTACACTAAGAGTTTACTTGGGAGAGTTCAGGTTGTAGGATTTGAGGGGGGTCTGAGGGTGACTTAGCAAACCCTAGCCTGCAGTCATCAGCAAAGTTTGTTAGTCATAGGTCTTAACTCGACTTGAAAATATGAAAAGTAAAGGCCAAAAAGGAGAGATCTGAGCACTGAGTCCTGAAGAACACTGCTATACACTTTCATACATTCTGATGAGATTCCAGCAACTCACATTGTGTAAGTACTGTCTCCAGCCAGCTTACTATTGATCTTACCACATATGGGTTGACTTTTTAGTGCAATTAGTTTCTGTATTATGCCAGCATGGAGAATGATGTTGAAGGTCTTATTCAAGCCAAGATATCTTATGTGTACAACCATGGCCACTCCCTTCAGACTCTATTAACCTTTCAAAGAAGTTAATGCAATTCAATAAACAAAACCAAACTGATGGGCATCAAGTTAAATACAATTCTTGATATTGTAGTTAATGAGGTCAATTATAATTCATTCAATGGATTTGGAAATGAGTCTTGTAAGACTGAGATGTTTGTAATTACCTGGGTTGGTAGTAAGGCTAACCTTATGGACTGAAATCATGACTGCAGTGCACTACCCATCAGGGATGAAGCTAGCAGCTAAATGTAGGTTAAACGTTTTAAGGAGAGAGTCTGCAAGGGCATATTTAACCCTATTAATTAAGACTCCAGGTATATTCTCAGGTACTGTGGAGGAAGTATTCTTGGTCTTGGTTAGCACTTTCAGTAAATAAGTCTTAAGGTAATTGGCGGAGTAAGGGATTCAAGCATTTTAGAGCTTTAGATAAAAATCTCTGGGATGAAGCGTAGCACAGACTTTTTTGCAAGAATGTTAGCAATGTCTGCTTTGTCAAAACAGGAGGTGTCATTTGATGCCTCCTATTTTGAGCCAAAGTGCTTCCTAAGCACAAGGATTGCTCTAGCACCAAAACATCTCAGTTCCATAAGCAACCTTTAGCATCTGTGTAATAATGTGTCCAAATCATAAGAATTAATCAATAAAACCAGTGGTTTATTATCAGTGCATAAATTAATTCTATAGCACCAATAGATATCTTAAAAACACAAGGCAATCTTCTTCAGTTTGAGAACATCTCTATTCAGCATCAGTTAGCATTCAGAAGCAATAAGCAACAGGTCACAGCACTTGTCTATTCATCTGGAATAAAGCAACACCTAGTTGATAATTATTGGCATTGGGACTCATGACCATTGATTTCAAAACATAATATTAGGTGACCACTTAAACACACAATTGCATTTATTTAACACTGCTGAAAGCTTGGGGTTGAACATTCTCCAATGACCAGGATACATCTTTCTTTAGTTAATCAGTCAGTGGATGTAGCACTGTAGAAAGATGAGGTAGAATCTGCCCAATAAATGTATCATCTCTAGGGCCTAATGCAGCGCAGGAGTATAGGCTGGACTTTACAATTTTGATATGTCTTTGATGGCTTTGACCTTGTTTGAATCTGGTCCAACTCCACTTGCACTTATGCAGTGTTTCAAGTATTGGATCTAAGACTTTCCAAAAGAACATTTGTCTCTCTTCAGTTTCAAACCTGAGTTTTTAGTAGTTTGGAGCACTGCCTGCAATCTCAAATCATGTGTTTCTTTATTTGAACCAAATGTTAGCATGTCATCCATGACATTAACATCGTCATGCCCACTCAACAGTTTGTTTAACTTATATTGAAATATTTCCTTTACTGAAGTAAACCTACTGTCAGTCTTTTAAAACAAAGTTTGCTAGCTGAATTAAGAAGCATTCCTTGATTTTGGCTATCACCTGCTAGGGGTATCTGACAAAACCCACTTGAAGCATGTGATGTGGGGAATACCTTTGAATCCTTCAGCTAGGAGCAATATCCTCTAGAGTTTGGTAGAATAAGCCTCTGTGTCATAAATGCATCATTTAGTTTAATCAAGCACATGCTGACATTCATTTTAATGACTGGAGCCATGGATGCACACTAGTCAGTCAGCTCAATGACTATTTAGATCACAACTGCCTCAACTCTGGAGCATATAGGAAATAGAATCCTTCTTGGTACAGTCGAGGCATATGAGATAGTGTCCGGCCTTAACTTTATTTTTACTGACTAACAACTGAACATGCCAAACTCAAATAAATCTACATTAACTTAATTTATTCTAGCATTCAGGCCCATCTCCCATTCCACAGATCAACTGGCAGATTAAATAAGTATGGACTTTCCACCACAACATCCAATAATTCATACCTGTGCCCTTTCCACACAACCTTTGCTAGAAATCTAGCAATGCACTTGAGTTTGCTTGCAAAGCTACATATTTAAGTTCTTAGGAAAGTATCAAACAATCAGTCTGCAGACCATTACAAGCTCTGGCAAAAAGTCATATTCAAAAGTTTCCTCTATCCTCAAGGACAGTAATACAAGACTGAGGAGAATCTGAGGCTCCTCTTTCAATCATCTAGCTTTACTTTGTAGATATCAAGTCTTCTTCATTTCTTGACAAGCAGTGGAAGTTTGTTCCAGATGTAGGGGATATAGTGGGATATGAAGATTGGTGATACACTGAGATATGAACCTATCATGCCAACCTGACTTATTTATCTGTTGAATAAGGTTTAGTTCCTTTAACCAAATATTTGAGGATGCAATCATTCTGTAAAGGAATATAAGGTCAATGAGGGCTGGATCTTTCATAGTTCGAAAGACTAGACACAGATCACATTGGAAAGAGTCTATAAGACACTGATTACAGAGACAGAGAAGGCAGTCTATCCTGATAACTAAAATTTTGGAGGCTACAGATCTTGTTAGTTAAGAATCTCCAAGTTGTCTCAAGTTGAATGATATGTTTAGATAAATGCATGCCAAAAGATGCATTATATTTAATAATAAATCTGATGAGATACAAGTAAAGTGTAATTATAGGTTCATAGGTCCATAGGTATAAACTGGGTTAACAACCATCAGAACCTTTATAAGCCTAGCCATGCAATCCAAGCTAGTTGTGTCCTTACGTACTATGGGTATTTATCAGGAGGCAGTATGTTAGAAAGTTTCTAGAAGCTATGCGAGGGGACAGTGTTAGTTTGTGCATCTGTCTATCAGAGATATGGGAGCCAGACCTGGGGTGAATTTCCAATTTCCCATCCATTGGTCAAGGTTATACTTAAATAGGGTTAGGGATGGATTCTGATTCATATGGATGGGGAGCCTGTTCCAAAAGATGGGAATACACTGAAATGGCTTACTATCAGAATGATGAGTGTAGGTTCGGCGAACACGGAATGTCGAATAACAGTTGGCTGACTTCCGTGCTGCCGACCTACATGCATTCAAGTCCAAGGTTCAGTGAATGCACTATGCATTTGCACATATGTGGTGGACCACAGGACCAGAGATCATGGTACAGTGTGGATGGGGAAATTTTGATCTCGGAGTTGGAATATATAATTTGCAGGGGCTGTGGGGGATCCAACCCCCCATGGGGGGTACAGGGGGTTGCCCCATGCAAAAACAGGCACTTCTGTGTTGTGCAGTATGTATGTACTGATGAAAACTACAATATCTGTTGCTTTTCTGAAAGGTGCAGGGGAAGGTATGTCTAATAATGCTGAATTTGAATAATGAGCATTAAATTCAACATACCGCCTTTCTTCCTCTGCATTTTTCAGTGCTGTGACTTGCGCGAATGAATGGAATTCATTCTGTCATTCACAATTTTGATAGTAAACCCTCTGAGACACATATATCTTGCCAACATGCCTTATTTGCACCAAAAGCAAAATGTATATCCTTGGGTCCAATGGTTCTGATGCTGTTTATTTTGCAGAGGTAGAAAAGGTCCATCAAAGCTAGATCTGGGGATGATTTGTATGCCAGGCATAGATTGCCTCTCAGTAACTCATAGAAGACAAAGTACAGTGATAGTGCTTTAAGGTGATCTGTATAGGAAATGTATTTATGCCTTGGATTCTTCTGGTAAGGATCTTTGTGTGCATTTCAAATGTTGCATATGTCAGGTAGGTGCATGCCAAAGGGGGCATTATACTCAATGATGGGTCTGTTAAAGGCCAAGTAAAGTGTGACTATGACTTCTTTGAACCTGGATGCCATGACTTTACTTATAAGTTGGGTGACATAGAATGATTTTCTTACTACCTTGTCCATATTTTGGTCAAAGGGCACATTACTATATACATATGTTTCCAGATCCCTGATATTGGATCAACTCTTAGGGGTGTCATATTGATGAAGAAATTAGCCCCGGTGGTATTTTTCCCAAAAACACTATAATGCATTTTTTAGCATTCAGTTTTAGTCTTTGATTTTGGCACCAGTCATTTGTCTGTGTTAGGCCCTCTTTTAAGATGATTTTGTCATGGGGGGAATCTATGATAACTCCCAGGTTACAGTCATCTGTGACCTTTGTCAGTCAAAGGACCTTGACATTATACTTTACCTCTGAAAAGTAGATACCAAACATGCACAGTCCCAGCATGGAGTCCTGAGGTACCCACCTGGTGACGAATCTCTTAATGGTGGTGTTATCACCAATCCTGACTTCCTGGGTCCTGTCTGTGAGCTAGATGGTAATCGAGCAAGTTATGTAGGGGTGTTTTTGGTCCAGTTTGGTGAGCTTGTTAACTATACCTGAGTAGGATATATACTGAATGCCTTAGCCAGGTCTAGGTTGGCTGTATGTACCATTTTGCCCTCACCCATTCCCTTGGTGACCTTGTCAAAGAAGACCATCAGGTTTAGTAGGCATGACCTTCCCTTCACAAACTAAAATTGTGTTGAGTCCAGTATATAAAGGTTGTCTATGTCTTTGTTGATCATTTCCATGATAATTTGTTCCATGGCTTTGCATATTAGACTAGTCAGACTAATAGGTCTGTAGTTTCAGGGGTTTCTTAATGGTCAGTCCCTTGCAGAATAGAATACCCATGACAGTCCTGCATTTTCATGGTTCAAAGCCTGTTTGAGGCTACAGTTAAAAAAAATGATTCAAATAGTCCTGATAGTTCATGTTTCAAGCTACAGCTCGCAATATTGTTAGGGCTCATTGAGGCTGTGTTTTTAGCTTTAGTGAGCTCCACTAGGACCTGCATCCTGTTAATATGTGTTATGCTAATAGGTATTTGGTGGGGGGGGAGTGAGGGTGAAGTTTGAGATGAATTTATCAGCCAGCAAATTTGCTATGTCCCTCTGCGAAGGTGGCACCATTGACTACCAGTTTGGCACACTAGTATGCACTACCTTTGAGGTTCTGGATATAGCTGTAGAAGGCTGTGAGGTTGTCTTTAGCCTGTGAGGCTATCATAGGTTCATAGGTAGGTACTAGGCTATTGGCCCTAGGGCCTATACAAGCCTAGCCAAAAAGGTACCCTGGCTTTCGCCACCCAAGAAAATTATTTTCCTGTGCCCCTGTCGAGCAGAACCACAGAGGTGATCCCTAGGGTGAATTTCCTATTTCCCATCCAATCATCAAGATTTTTCTTGAAGAGTGCTAATGAGGAGCTTTGTTTGATATAGATAGGAAGTTTGTTCCAGAGTATGGGAAGTCTCTTGGACAGGAATCTGTTCTGTTTATTGTGGTGACAAGGTTTAGGTCCCTAGAGCGTGTAGCTCGGTGGGATTGGGATTTCTTTAAGTTGACCATGTCCAACAGCTCTGGGTTTGACATAGCTTTCTATGTTAGGCAGAGATCACCTCTGAGTAGGTAATATGCAACACAGTAAAGCTGGAGTTTTTTTAGATGGTCTGTGTAGGGCATCTGTTTGAGACTGGTAATCCTCTTTGTGAGGTATTTATCTGGCCTTTACAGTTGTTGTAGATGTCTCATGAGGTACATACCAAAAGGGGCATTGTACTTTATAATAGGTCTAATGAGTAATGAGTAGAGGGGAACAATGACCTCTTTTTTCCTGGATGACAAACCTTTTGTGATGAGGTGTGCCATGTAGTAGGATTTCCTGACTACTGTGGTGATGTGATTATCCAAGGAGAGACTATTGTCCACCTGTGTCCCAAGGTCTCCTATCACACTTTTGATGTAAAGTAGACTAAAATCTATGTGGTAGCTCATGGGTACAGAGATTTTACCAAAGGGGATGACAGTGCACTTTTTGGCATTGAGCTTGTGGCCATGGCTTTGACACCAGGCCTCTGTCTCAGTGAGGCCCTTTTGTAGGCTGTCCACACCATTAGGAGTTTCAATTATGGCTCCTAGTTTGCAGTAATCTGCGAACTTCGTTAGCCAAAGACCTTCTGTGTTAGCCTGTACTTCAGAAAAGTAGATACCAAACAGGAGAGAACCCAGGACTGAATCCTGTGGTACTCCACTTGTCACTGGTCTATAGTCAGATTTGGAGTCTGCTACTTTCACAGTGTGAGTTCTATCAGTGAGCCATTTGGCAACCCATCTTGTGACATAGGGATTTATACCTAGTTTACTGAGTTTATCTATAATTCCAGAGTGGGGGATTGTGTCAAAAGCCTTGGCGAGATATAGGTAGGCTGTGTGAGCCACCTTACCCTCATCTATGGCTTTGGTGACTGCTTCAAAGAAGTCAATCAGGTTTAGGAGACATGATCTGCCTTTTACAAACCCAAACTGGATGGGGTCCAGAGTCTGGAGATTACCAATGTCTTTCTTTATAAGTTCCATGATGATACATTTCATGGCCTTGCAGACCAGGCTCGTTAGGCTAATGTTGCGGTAGTTCCCAGGGTCCATGGTGGCTCCCCCTTTTTTGGAGTGGGATAACCATCACTGTGCACCATTCAGTGGGATTAAAGCCTGAGGTGAGGCTATGATTGAACATGGTGCTTAGGTGGTTACAGTTCATTCTGTAGTTCATGTAGAACATAGCCTGAGATGTTGTCAGGTCCCATGGATGCTGTGTTCTTGGCTTTGGAGAGTGTGGTTTTTACCTGTGCAGCCATGATTACAGGAACTTTGCATTCATCAAGTATAGAAATGGGCCTTTTAGGGGGTAGGGGGGTAAAGTTAGCACTGAATCTATCTGCCAGGATGTTGGCAATATCAGTTGGTTCTGTCTATTTAGTGCCATTGTGCTGTAACTCAGAGCAGATCTGAGTGTTGCCATGGAGATTCTTGACATAGCTATAGAATGCTTTGTGGTTGTCTTTAGAATCAGTGGTGATTTTGTTTTCATAACTAGCTTTGGAGGATTTAATGATGGATCTCAGCTTCTTACTGAGGCTGACCAGGGAGTTCTTCCAGTCATAGGATTTTACTCTTTTTTTGTAACAGTTTCTTGCTTCTGTTGTAAAGTTTGTTTATGACAGGGGACAACCAGATTGGCTTCCTTTTTTGGGGGGATAACATATTGGTTCTATTAGGGATAGCACTATCCATGCACTTGTGTAAGTGCTTAAAGTGCATTTGTGTAGGATTCAGCAGTCGTACCTCTATTGTCTGTCTGCATGGTTGTCATGAAGTTTGCCACTTCTGTCTTAAGAAGTGTGAAGTTGGCTTTGGAGAAATGTTTTACAGTGGTTTCCCTAATGGGGAGTGGGATATGGATGTCTAGGCTGATTAGCCTGTGGTCGGATCTGACCAACAAGGAATTGCCCTCTGGTGTGGAACACCGGTCACCCATGTCGGTAATGACCAGGTCTAGGATATTGCTGCCCCTGGTGGGGGTGTGGATAAGTTGATCCAAGGCGTTGGAATTTATGAATTCCAGAAAACAGGTAGTGGTGCTGCGGTAGCATTGTCGCCTCACAGCAAGACGTTGTCCCGTTCGATTCTTAGCTAGAGCGTCTTCTATGTGGAGGCATACGTGAATGGGCGTGCCTTCGTTGAAGGTTGTGCGTCAGGGCTGGTAACTCGGCACGTAAAAATCCACTACCAAACATTAGCAGACCGGGGTTCCGCTGTGGCGACCCCTAACCGGAATAAGCCGAAAGACACAACAACATTAAACAAAAGAGTTGGTACATGAGTAGTTTTCCCAGTTAATGGTGGGGTAGTTGAAATCACACATTATTAGGGTGTTGGGTTGTTCCATAATATTTTCCAGTGTATCAAGAAATGAGGAGTGGGAATCCTGGGGCATGGTGGGGGATCTGTAGCAAGTTACAATTTGGATTGTGATCTTGCCCAGAGTTTGTTGCACTTGGTTAATCTCATATGCATTATGCTGAGCAACTAGCCTAGAGGTGTGGATATCCTTAATGAATATGGACACGCCTCCACCTTTAGTGTTTCGATCCAGGTTAGGTGGCCGAAAGGTGTGGTATGAATTATAGCCTGGTAATGCTGTCTGGAGCCTTGAACCAGGTCTCTGTCACTGCACAGATGTGGATGTTCTCCATTTTAAGGAGTGTCTCAAGTGAATGCATTTTGAGGTTTAGACTTCTAGCATTGAGTAGCATTACCCTCAGATTTTGCTTGCTTGTACATGTTACGGTGTTGAATTTGTTATTTGAACCTTGCCTAAAAAAGGCACTATAGGGGTGGCAAGAGCCTTAACCAGTATCCATAATCCCAAGGGTGACAGGTGCAGGCCATCTCTAGCAAAGCATCATGGTCTGTCGATCATGTCATCCCAGGCAGACAGATACTGGATCCCCTTAGAATGACACCAGAAGCATAGCCAATTGTTGAAGTCAATCATTTTGTCCTTGTACTGTGGTATCATTCTGGGTGATGGCAGGATGCTACTCAGGTCTAGGGTCATACCTGCCTGGGCTACAAGATCAGAAAGCTCCTCCATGTCTCTTTTCGTGTAGTCCAGGGAGGTACATCTCAGGTCATTCACACCAAAATGGACAATGACAGTGTCATATTTGTACTTGTTGTGGAGTGACCAGAGTGCATGCATTATGTGGCAGATCCTGGCACCCGACAGGCAGCTGACAGTAACTTTCTCCTTGTTTAGCCTGGTGAGTGGAACATCAGTGTGCCTGACTATAGAGTCACCTATGAATAGAGTGTTGGGTACATTGTTATGCCTTATGGACTGAGTTTGTGGGCTATGTGTTATTTGGGTTGTGTTGGGGGGGGTGGATGCTATGCTACATGCATTTCTGCTTTGGAGGTCTCTGTTGCTTGAGCATATTTTTATTGAGAGCCTCCACAAATGTAGGTGTGTGTTTTGTGTTGCTATGTGTGTGTTTTGGTGGTGTAGTGTTTGAGGGACTATGTGATGAGTGTGGTATGGTGTGGTGCAAGTGTTTACCTTATCCTCTTGACTGTCTAGTCCAGTCTTGGGTGAAGAGAGCTTTGCTTCCAGTTTGGCTATATAAGTGTATCTCTCACAGGTGTAGTGTTGAGTGGTAAGAGGAAAGGGTTGTCTGTGTACATGAGGGATTTGTTGCATTGCTCCAAGATGCCCAGATTCATCAGGTAGACAGGATAAAACATCCAGATTAATTAGGTAGACAGGATAAAACACCTGGAGCTGACTCTTAGACATGCTTGGATATGCGCTTATTTATTTAGTACTAAAAAATGTTTTCCTCTAGACAAGTGAGAAAAGTTGAGTGCTTTAGTAATTTGTAGCTTATTTAGTGCTGACAACGAGTTCTGAACAAGTGCTGAGCTCAAAAAAACAGATTTGAGTGCTAAAACTAAATAACTCGCTATTTCTAAGGGAAAATTTGAAAAGAAGATTTTATAGCGCCGGGAATAGTTTAACCCGAGCTAAGCATCGATGCATAAAGTGTATTTTTTTTTTTAATATAACAGTAGCGAATGAGCAAACTGATTTAAACAAATTAACCAATAAAAAGCTAGAAAGTGAACCCCATTCCAGCAGTGTTTGATCAGACAAGTTCTAACTGCACACTCCTGCCACTAGGGTGCAGGTGAACCTTCTCCAAAAAAAGATGGTCTGGATGAATGCTCAAGTTATACAAACAAAGCTAGATTCAGCAGGTCTGAATTTAGTCTATGCTACAGTAAACAAGACATACAAATTTCAGAAAGAAACAGTTCAAATAAGCAGGCACAAGAAGCCTTTAACCAGAAACACCTAGCTCAGAAGGGCAGAATCTACCCTCTCCTCCCACAATAGTGCAGACCACACTTTTGTAATGTAAACTAACTGACCCGAACCCAAGTGCTTAAACCAGAACTAAAATACTTTTAGAATAACAGACACTAAGCCTTCAATCAGCAACTCCCAACTTAGAAGGATGTAAGCTACCTGTCCTGCCACAACAGTGTAGATCACAAACCTTCTTAATATAAAACAACTGGTCTGAAGCCCAAGCACTTCAACCAAAGGCTTAGAATAACAGTTACAATTTAACCAGGCTACTAACAAGCAGTAATAAATGCAGCAGAATAAATGCAATAAAGTAGGAAGAAGCACAAATACAGTAAAAGCAGATTAATAAAGTGCAATTTTTTTAAATAAGTATAGAAAACGAGCAAACTGATTTAAACAAATTGCCATGGTGGTGCAGCGGTGGCATTGTCACCTCAAAGCAAGAGGTTCACCCATTTGATTCTCAGCTGAGGCGCCTTCTTTGTGGAGTCTGCATGTCCTCCCCACAGTCGAGTGGTGTTCGAAAGACATGCGTGAATGAGCATGCCTTCATTGAAGGTTGGGCATCGGGCTGGCACCTTGGCACAGTAAAAATCTACTGCCAATCATTAGCGGACCGGAGTTCCGCTGTGGAGACCCCTAACTGGGAAAAGCCGAAAGAAGAAGAAGAAGAACAACAACAAACAAAATTAACCAGTAATTAATAATAATGATAATAATAATAATAATAATAATAGTAATTAACCAGTAATCATGAAGTGCAGTGGATTAACAAGGAGCAAGTAAGGATAGCTATGAAGAGGATGAAGAATGGAAAGGCTGTTCGTCCAGATGACATACCTGTGGAAACATGGAGGTGTTTAGGTGAAATGGCAGTGGAGTTTTTAACTAGATTGTTTAATGAAATATTGGAAAGTGAGAGGATGCCTGAGGAATGGAGAAAAAGTGTTTTGGTACCAATTTTTAAGAATAAGGGTGATATTCAGAGCTGTAGTAACTACAGAGGGATTAAATTGATCAGTCACAGCATGAATTTATGGGAAAGAGTAGTGGAAGCTAGGTTAAGAAAGGAGGTGATGATTAATGATCAGCAGTATGGTTTCTTGCCAGGAAAGAGCACTACAGATGCGATGTTTGCTCTGAGAGTGTTGACGGAGAAGTACAGAGAAAGTCAGAAGGAGTTGCATTGTGTCTTTATGGACTTAGGGAAAGCATATGACAGGGTGCCTAGAGAGGAGTTGTGGTATTGCATGAGGAAGTCGGGAGTGTGAGAGAAGTATGTAAGAGTGGTACAGGATATGTACGAGGGTAGTGTGACAGCAGTGAGGTCTGTGGTGGGAGTGAAGGATGCATTTAAGGTGGAGGTAGGATTACATCAAGGATCAGCTCTGAGCCCTTTCTTATTTGCAGTGGTGATGGACAGGTTGACAGACGAGATCAGACAGGAGTCCCCATGGACTATGATGTTTGCAGTTGACATTGTGATCTGTAGTGGGAGTAGTGAACAGGTGGAGGAGACCCTGGAGAGGTGGAGATATGCTCTAGAGAGAAGAGGAATGAAGGTCAGCTGGACTAAAGCAGAATATATGTGTGTGAATGAGAGGGAGGATAAAGGAATGGTGAGGATGCAGGGGAGTAGATGTGGTGAAGGTGGATGAGTTTAAATAGTTGGGATCAACAGTTCAGAGTAATGGTGAGTCTGGAAGAGAGGTGAAGAAGAGAGTACAGGCAGGATGGAGTGGGTGGAGAAGAGTGTCAGGAGTGATTTGTGACAGACGAGTACCAGTAAGAGTGAAAGGGAAGGTCTACAAGAGGGTAGTGAGACCAGCTATGTTATATGGGTTGGAGACAGTGGCATTGACAAAAAGGCAGGAGTCAGAGCTGGACGTGGCAGAGTTAAAGATGTTAAGATTTGTACTGGGTGTGACGAGGGTGGACAGGAATAGGAATAAGTATATTAAAGAATAAAATATAAAATTGTCTAAGGCCAGCTTTGAGAGAAAAATTGCACAGGACACTAAGGATAATCACAAGGCTTTCTTTAGTTATGTTAGGAACCTGGGTGGTAATTCCCAGATATGCTCAGAATTAGTCCAAAATGACAAAAAATACACCGAACCCACAGACATTGCCAACATCCTAGCTGACAGGTTCAGCGCAAACTTCTCCCTCCCACCAAAAGGGCAAATATCTATCCCAACAGAGTGCTGCCCCCCTGACATCTCAGATGCTCAGGTAAGAGCCGCCCTCTCCAAAGCAAAAAACACAGCATCAATGGGACCAGACGGTGTCCCTGGCTGCGTCCTACATGAACTCCAAGAAGAGCTAAACCCAAACATAAAACTACTGTTCAATCTCAACCTTACTACAGGATATGTGCCCAAAGAGTGGCGTACAGCAACAGTGGTCCCTCTCCATAAAGGTGGTGCCTCAACGGATCCTGGAAACTATTGCCCCATAAGCCTGACTAGCTTGGTCTGCAAAGCTATGGAAAGGATCATCATGGACCTCATAAATAAAGATATTGGGGACCTACAGACACTGGATCCTACCCAGTTCGGCTTTGTTAAGGGCAGATCCTGCCTCTTAAACCTGGTTGATTTCTTTGAAACAGTCACCAAGGCCATTGACGAGGGGAAAGTGGTCCAGACAGCCTACCTGGGCCTCGCAAAAGCCTTCGATACAATACCCCACTCGGGCATTATAGATAAGCTCACCAGCTTAAATATAAATCCCTATGTCACTAGATGGATTGCAAATTGGCTCAAGAACAGAACCCACATGGTTAGAATTGCTGGAGCCATGTCAGACCCCAAACCAGTTACAAGTGGTGTCCCACAAGGCTCAGTCCTGGGACCTCTCTTGTTCGGTATATATTTCACAGAGGTACAGGCCAACACAGAAGGACTGTGGCTGACCAAGTTCGCAGATGACTGCAAACTGGGCACCATATTCTACTCTCCAGCCGACACAAGCATCCTCCAAAAGGGACTCATAGAAACAGAAAACTGGTGCCAGAGCCATGGCCTCAAGCTAAATGCCAAAAAGTGTATAGTCATCCCCTTTGGCAAAAACAAAGTGCCCACAAATTACCACATAGGTGGTAATCCATTAAGTACAGAAGAAGTAATTAGGGACCTGGAGACCCAAGTTGATAGCAATCTCTCATTTGACAACCACGTGGCCAAAGTGGTTAGAAAAACATTTTATATAGCCCACCTAATCATGAAGGGATTCACATCTAGATCAGGGGAGGTCATCGTGCCTCTTTACTCATCCCTCATCAGGCCCATAATTGAGTACAATGCCCCTTTTGGGATGTACCTTACCAGACACCTGCAGCAACTGGAAAGACCCCAAAAGTACCTCACAAAGAGGATCAAAGGGCTCAAACAGATGCCATATGGTGCCCGGTTAAAGAAACTCCAGCTCTACTCAGTGGCATACCGCCTGTTCAGAGGCGATCTGTGCCTGACGTATAAAGCCATGTCCAACCCGGAATTAATGGACATGCTGCACCTCAGAAAATCCAAATCCCATCGAGCTACGCGCTTGAGAGACTTGAACCTCAGCACTGAAATAAATAGGACATGCTGGAGGGACAGATTCATAACCCAGAGGCTCCCTTCACTCTGGAATAAAATCCTAGTCCAGGTTAGGCAGAGTCCCTCATTGACTCTCTTCAAGAGAAATCTTTATGAGTGGATGGGAGATCATAGGTTTACCCCGGGTATCACTTCTGTGTCACTGTTAGACAGAGGCACAGTATACTAACCTCGAAAAAGGGCATAGCAAAATAAATTTAAAATGGGTGGTGAAAGCCAAACACATTCTGGCTAGGCTTATAAATGCCCTAGGGCAGATAGCCTAGTATGAACCTATGAACCTATAAGAGAGTCAGCCCATGTTGGAAGGTTTGGAGACAAAGCCAGACAGGCAAGATTACGTTGGTTTGAACATGTGCTGAGGAGGGATGCAGAGTATATTGGGAAAAAGATGCTAAGGATGAATCTGCCAGGCAACAGGAAAAGAGGAAGGTCTATGATAAGGTTCATGGATGTGGTGAGAGAGGACATGCAAGTGGTTGGTGTGACAGAGCAAGATGCCGAGGACAGGAAGAAATGGAAACAGATGATCCGCTGTGGTGACCCCTAACGGGAACAGCCAAAAGAAGACACAATTAACCAGTAAAAAAGCTCAACACTGAGCCCTGTTCCAGGAGTCTTCTATCAGACAAGTTCTAACTGCACACTCCTGCCACTAGGGTGCAGGGGAACCTTCTCCAAAAAAGATGGCCTGGATTAGTGCTCAAGTTATACAATCAAAGCTAGATTCAGGATGCCTGGATCTAGTCTATGCTACAGCAAACAAGGTGCACCAATTTCTGAAAGAAACAGTTCAAATAAGCAGGCACAATAATCCTTTAAGTAGAAATTCCCAGCTCAGAAGGGCAGAATCTAACCTCTCCTCCCACAAGAGTGCAGACCACAAACCTTAATGTAAAATAACTGGCCTGAAGTCCAAGTCCTTAACCAGAACTAATACACTTTTAGAATAACAGATACTTTGCCTTCAATCATCAATTCTCAATTTAGAAGGATGTAAGCTACCTGTCCTGCCACAGCAGTGCAGACCACAAACCTTCTTAATGTAAAACAATTCATCAGAAGCCCAAGTGTTTAAACCAAAAGGCTTAGAATAACAGTTACAATTTAATTGGGCTACTAACAAGCAGTAATAAATGCAACAGAATAAATTCAATAAAGTAGGAAGAAACACAAACACAGTAAAAGCAGATGAATAAAGTGCAATTTTTTATATAACAATAGAAAACGAGCAAACTTATGTAAACAAATTACCCAATTAACCAGTAAAAAAGCTCAAAACTGAGCCCTGTTCCAGCAGTCTTCAATTAGACATGATCTAACTGCACACTCCTGCCACTAGAGTGCAGGGGAGCCTTCTCCAAAAAAGATGGCTTGGATTAGTGCTCAAGTAATACAAACAAAGCTAGATTCAGGATGCCTGAATCTAGTCTATGCTACAGCAAACAAGGTGCACCAATTTCAGAAAGAAACAGTTCAAATAAGCGGGCACAATAATCCTTTAACCAGAAATTTCCAGCTCAGAAAGGCAGAATTTAACCTCTCCTCCCATAAGAGTGCAGACCACAAACCTTAATGTAAAATAGCTGGCCTGAAGCCCAAGTACTGAAACCAGAACTAATACACATTTAGAATAACCGACACTGAGCCTTCAATCAGCAATTCCCAATTTAGAAGGATGTAAGCTACCTGCCCTGCCACAACATTGCAGACCACAAACCTTCTTAATGCAAAACAACTGGTCTGGAGCTCAAGTACTTAAAGCAAAAAAGCTTAGAATAACAGTTACAATTTAATCAGACTACTATCAAACAATAATAAATGCAGCAGAATAAATACAATTGAATACTTTTAAGAAGAGGCACAAGCAAAATAAAGTGCCATTTATTATTTTTTTTTTTTAGTAAAGTGCAAGGAGAGAGGAAGGAGGCACATGAGAAAAATTTAAGGTTAAGAACCTAAGTAGGTTGGCATTCTCAAATGTTCTCTCTGTATTAAGTAGAGTGAACACCAGACTGGTAGGGGTGTCCCAGATCAAATTTACATTAGGAGTGGGCAACTGCAAAGAAACCAACTATAACAACTCTACAAGAATAAGGTGGGAGGGAGAAATAACTGTTTCAGAACAGATGAGAAACATAAAACAATGCCAGAAAATATATAAAAAAAATTCAGTCAGGCAAACAATACTTCATTCAGGCAAAATTATGACAATGCAGAACTCTGAAAGATTAAAATGCCAAGAAATATACTTATTAATCAGCGATATATTTCCAGATTGTTTGAGAATCAGATCAGCCAGAAAACCAGATGTTTCCAACAGTGTATGCAAGAATTTACAAACAGAAACTATTTTTAAATCAGCAAGCCTTGAAGCAATCAGATGACACAAAAGCTGTTAGACAAGTTTTATATACTCCACCTCAGAAATAGGAGGGAAGCAGTTTCAGGACAGATGAGAAACATAAAACAATGCCAGAAAATATATACAATAATTCAGTCAGGCAAACAATAATTCAGTCAGGCAAAATTAAGACAATGCAGAACTCTTAAAGGTTAAAATGCCAAACAATATACTTATCAATCAGTGATATATTTCCAGATTGTTTGAGAATCGCACCAGCCAGAACACCAGGAGTTTCCAACAGTGTATGCAAGAATTTACAAACAGAAACTATTTTTAAATCAGCAAGCCATGAAGCAATCTGATAACACAAAAGCTGTTAGACCAATTTTATAAACTCCACCTCAGAAATAGGGGGGAAGCAGTTTCAGGACAGATGAGAAACATAAAACAATGCCAGAAAATATATAAAATAATACAGTCATGCAAACAATAATTCAGTCAGGCAAAATTAAGACAATGCAGAACTCTGAAAGGTTAAAATGCCAAGAAATATACTTATCAGTCAGTGATATATTTCCAGATTGTTTGAGAATCACACCAGCCAGAACACCAGGAGTTTCCAACAGTCCTTGTAACTGGCTTTATTGGACGTAATTAGTCATATTATTTTCCTGTTCAGTTTAAGAGTTCCTCTCTTTACAGAAGTTGCTGTTTGTGATTTTAGCCATTACTTTTTTCTTTTGTTATATACCTTATTAAGGTTGGGATTCCACCAATGTGGTTTGCGTTTAGAGTTTGTTTTGGGCTTACAACTAGTAGGTACAGTAACCTCTATAAAGCCATTTACATGGTTGTACAAGGTCTCTGTTAACAACTCTGCACAGGTTGCTGTGAACTCAGTGTTGGGAGGGGCACTGAATCTTGACAAACCATCGCTTAATCGGATGTAGTTTGTTTTGGAATAGTTCTTAGATTTAAACCATGTTTTGATAATGGCACAGCTGTATATATTTTACACAGTGATGAGAGCTTGTGAGGTATTGAGTTTTTTGTTTAGGCACCTAGCATTTAGTAGTAACACCTTCAGGTTTCTTTGAGTTTTACTTGCTATGTCAGTAGGTTTGTCAATTTGGCATTGCTTAAAAAAGGGTCTAAGGTGATGGATAAAGCCTAAAGAAGACAGGTGCAGACCATAATTTGCAAATCAATGCGGTTTGTTAACAATATCCTCCTATGCTTTCAGATATCCCCCTGGTAAGACACCAGAAACTAAACCAATACTTGAAGACAATCTTCTTTTGTTCATATTGTGGCATCATCCTTGGTGAAGGTAAAATGCTGCTCAATGCAAGGCACATACCTGCCTGAAATGAATATTCAGAGAGATCAACAATGTCTTTCTTCATATAGTCCAGGGACGTATGTCTCAGGTCACTGACTACAATAGAATCTTACTGCTACCTGTGTTGCAGTGACTTGAGTGCATGTGTAACTTGGCAGATCCTGGCTTCAGATAAGCAACTAACTGATATCTTCACATGATCATAAGAGGTCACTAGGCTATTGGCCCTGAGGCCCTTTTAAGCCTAGCCAAGAGTTTAGCCCATGTTCAGACAAGTCAGCACCCAGATCTCCTGTCTAGCAGAGACACAGGTGGAATCACAGGGTGTATTTTCTGTTTCCCATCCAGTTATCCAGGTTGCGCTTAAAAAGGGATAATGATGTACTCTGCTTGACATGGAGAGGGAGTCTATTCCACAGATTAGGGAGTCTCTGGGTCACAAATCTGTCCCATCAACAAGTCCCATTGATATCACAGACCACGTTGAGGTTGCACATATGGGCTGCTCGTGTGGAGCATGACTTGTGGATATGCAGCAGTCCCATCAAGGCAGGGTCTGAGATTGCTTTGGATGCCAGACAAGGGTCACTTCTGAGGAGTCTGTATGAAACTGAGTAGACGGACACGGCTTTTAGCCTATCTGTGTAGGGTAACTGTTTGAGGCTGTGGATTCTCTGGGTGTGGAACCTCTGTGGTCTCTCCAGCTGCTGCATGTACTTTGGGAGGTACATGCCAAAGGGGACATTGTACACAATAATTGGCCTTATAAGGGAAGAATACAGGGATGTTATGACCTCTTTGTCCCTGGATGAGATACCCTTACTTATGAGATGGGCCATGTAGAAAGCCTTTTGTACAACGGAAGAAACATGGTGGTCAAACATCAGGTTGCTGTAAACCTGGGTGCCCAAATCCCTCACTACTGATTGTGTACTTAGGATGTTTTTATTAATGTGATAATATGTGGGGATATCACTCTCTCCAAAGGGGATGATGATGCATTTTTTGGCATTCAGCTTGAGACCATGTTTATGGCACCAGTCATTTGTTTGGGTGAGACCATCTTGGAGGGCATCCACATCACTTGGGGAATTGATGACTGAGCCCAGCTTGCAGTCATCTGCAAACTTGGTCAGCCATAGCCCACTGGTTTTGGCCTGCACCTCAGAGAAGTATATCTCGAATAACAGAGGCCCCAAGACCAATCCCTGGGGTACGCCACTCGTTATGGGTCTACTGCTTGAGGTGGCTTCCCCTATTTTGAGTAGGTGGGTTCTATCAGTGAGCAGTTTGCTACCCATCTGGTAACATATGGATTGATGCCTAGTTGAGAGGGTTTATCTACTATGCCAGAGTGGGGAATAGTGTTAAAGGCTGTGGCCAGGTCAAGGTAGGCGGTGTGCACTGTCTTCCACTCATCCATGGCTTTGGTGACTGTCTCAGAGAAGTCGACCAGATTCAACAGACACGACCTCCTCTTGACAAAGCCAAACTGTGTGGAGTTGAGCATTTGGAAGTTGCCAATCTCCTTGTTAATGAGGTGCATGATAATCCATTCCATGGCCTTGCAGATCAGGCTAGTTAGGCTGATGGGTCTATAATTTCCTGGATTGGTGGACACTCCACTTTTGTGAAAAAGGATGACAGTGGCTGTCCTCCACTCGGCTGGGGCAAAGCCAGTACTCAGGCTCTGGTTGAATAGGGTGCCAAATGGTGCTGCAAGGTCCTGCCTGAGTTCATGTAGGATGCAGCTTGGGATGATATTGGGTCCCATGGGGGGGCTGTATTTTTTGCCTTTGAGAGGGCAGTGATGACCTGTTCCCTAGAGATAAAGGGTGGGGAGGGTACTGAGGATGTTCTGATTTACTGATGGGGGGACAGAGGGGAGAAGTTTTTGCTGAATCTGTCAGCCAGTAGATTGGCTATATCTACAGCATTTGTGTATGTGGTGTCCTTGACAACCAGTTCTGAACAGAACTGGCTGCTTCCTTTGAGATTGTGGACATAAAATGAAGAAGGCCTTATGATTGTCTTCTCTTTGTTCAGTCTGGTGAGTCAGGCATATGTGTATTGTACAATGGAGTTCCCATGACAAGAAACCTGGGTAATGTGTTGGCTGGCCCTATGGGCTTTGCTCTTGGGACTTCACTGGGTGTAGGCATATTAAGACTTATTTGGATCTGCAGAAGATGCCTTTGGAAATTAGGTAAGTCAGACAGAGGGCTTTCTGAACAATTGTGGACTCACGGTAGTTAAAAGGTAAGGAATTATCAAAAAGAGTGCCTAGATCCCTTACTACAGTGTCTGATTAGAGGACACTGTCATTTATTGGGTATGGAAAATGTGTTGTTTACCAAAATTAACTACACTACAATTCTTCACAATAAATTTCAGAGCATTGTCCTTGTACCAGTTGTTAACATGGTCTAACCCATGTTGGAACCATTTTGAGTCAGAGAAAACTCAAATAGCAATACCCAGTTTAGAGTAATCTGCAAACCTAGATGACCATAGGCTACGAGTATTTGTCTGAGGATTGGAGAATCAGATCACAAATAAGAGAGGGCCAAACAATGAGTATATGGTAAACCACTGGTAACTTTTTGGATTTCAGACTTGGCTCCTGTCCCATAACCACATGTGTTCTGTCAGAAAATTAGTTAGCTTTTCCCTCCACGCCATAAAGATTTATACTCAGATTTATAAGTCTGTCAATAATGTCTGTGTGACAAATTTTGTAAAATACTTTGACCAGGAGCAGATATGCTATAGTTACTGCATAACCACTATATACTGCTTCAGTGACTTTTTAAAATAAATTAATGAGGTTAAAAAGACAGGACCTTCCCTTGACAAATCTGAATTTCTATTTCTGTTTCATACAACTCAGGTTACTTTGAGATGCTTCTATTTGTAGAACAGGATGCCGCTATAACATTGGCTACTGCACCATTTAAAAGTTTAATGTGGAATCCATGTATTGAGACTTTGACTTGTCAGTCTGATTTCATTGTTTGACATAGCTGTCTATGAAAATGTCTTCCAAACACTTTCCTCAGTTTTATGCTCAGCAGCTACTTCTTTCCCTATCTTAATTTTAGAGACTGTCCCATGTTGTTACATTTCTTGCACCTTCTGCCATATGCAGCATTCTGCCCTGACAAGGAATGGAAAAGATACAGTTAATGCATTTGCCAAACTTACATTCACTCTGTTTCTCATGCGTACACTTTTGTCTAATATCATTTTACTGGATTTGCTGTTTCATTGAGTTTGCCCTCACACACATTATTTGCTGTATCTATATTAGCATTTTGTCTCTTTACTAGTTCATCATTTCTAATCACCCTTTCCAAAGATACATTTACTTTAAAAATTAAAAGTTAAATGTAAAAACTAATTACATTTTTAACTTTTTTTAACTGTTGAGTCACTTCAGCACCAGCTGTCCCAATCATAATTCTAGCTCTAATTTGCTCATCTTTTCTCAGAGTAAACCCAAAATATTTAGGTATCTCATATTAGTGACTAACAAGCTCTTTCAATGATTTCCCCTTAGCTTGAACAAATCTGTGAAAGCATGCCTTTAGAAAAATACAGTTTCTTTTTGGCACAAAATGTTTACTGAATTTATTTATTACTGATTCATATGTAATAAGCTGGCCCTCAGAAAATGAAAATTAACTGTAAATAACTTCCAAATCTTTGCAAATAGCAGAAAGTAAATTGTATACATGGATTTCTTTGCTTTTTTTATCCAGTTTGGCTATAAATTGAAAACTTCTCAGTTTATGCCTCAATGATTGCTAATCAAATGGCTTTGTAAAACTGAATGGTTCCATCGGGTTAAATTTGGCTTTTTATAGAACATTCTTAACTATTTCCAAATAAATACAGATAAGCGATGAAATGACTTTCTTTATAAGTAAAATGGCTATCTTTTAGTAAATGTGGCTTACTTTGAACTCCGAGGTATCCACTCAGCTGTTTGGCAAAATTTTCCTATCTTTGTGACATTTTTTGATCATTTTATATGAAAAAAGGCCCTTATTCTGACACCAAGTCATGATGCACACCTCTGGTTACCTAGTCATCTTGTTTTATGCTTCTAATAATATCACTAGTGAACAGTATTCAAAATAAAACTGTAACTTTAATAGGAACCAAAATGGCAGCTTAGCAGCTATGTAGTTAACAGCTTCAGCTCATTTCTCTGACTCTATAACTGGAACACCAGACACAGTGGATTATGGGAATAAGCAGCTCATAAAGTCATAGAGCTGGACTGCATATCCACAGACACATTTATACATAGTTAAAGCTGTTTACACTTTTTATCATCACCCAATGTATTAAATTTGTATGAAGGAGAAAACATTCCAGCATCATGACCAGGTCTAAGCTGTTTCAATAAGTCAGTGGTAGAGTAGATGTAACAGAGGGGGGGAGTTGCAGGTTTCACTTCTGCCTAAAGCATGCATGCATGTCTATATATGTCAGTTAGTGATCAACATTC
Organism: Protopterus annectens; assembly: GCF_019279795.1. Lineage (NCBI taxonomy): Eukaryota > Metazoa > Chordata > Ceratodontiformes > Protopteridae > Protopterus > Protopterus annectens. Next base: position 993,154,711 of record NC_056732.1, on the reverse strand, counting down.
ATATATAACTGAATTAAATAAATTGACAAAACATAAATATTCAATAATAATAGAATACATTAATTATCCAAAAATAAATTGAAAAGAAGGAACAGCTGTTTTACCTGTGGCTGGTGAATTTCTCAACTTTTGTTTTGTTGATTAATAATCTAATGCAATTAACTGACTTTCCCAATATGCTAAATAACACTTTGGATTTATTACTCACTAACATTTCAGATAAGATAACTAATATTAAACAGATGTGTCCACTTAGCAGTGCAGATCACAACTTTTTGAATTTATGCTTAAGATGTTATACACATGGAGCATCACTGAAGGATTACATACAATAAGTTATTAATTTTTGACATAGAAATAATACATCAAATCAACTCTAGTGACTTAGTAGCATTAGATGTAGGAGGAATATTATCTAGCTGGAACAATTTTGAGAGTATTAACAGAGGTCATCTTAATAAGTGTAGAAAAATTATTCCCTAGGGACATAAGAGCTATACACCTCCTTGGTGAAATATAATACACTCTAAGTTGTTGAGGAAGAAAAAGAGGAAATACAGTTTCTAGAAAATTTATGGATTGTGATTCAAAAAGGGCTTACAACCTGGTTATTAGAAGATCAAAGATTTCTTTGAAAATGGATAAAAGAAAATATAAAATGCATCTATTCTAATTGACCAAAGAAATTATTCTCTTATGTTAACCAGCCTAGGAGTAAGGTTAAAACTTTAGGTCAAATACATTATGATGGCTAGACTCTCTATGCAGTAGCTAAATTGTGTCTAATAAATATTTTCAGAGCAAGAACACTCATCAGTCTACCTACATAACTGAATAAACTACCTGAAACTTCAAGAAGGCATCTTTATTCCTCCCAGAGAGAAGGTATCACAGAGAGACAGAGAAAGAGTCTTCTAGATCTGCTAGCTACAGTGATTTTATCTGCACTAATCCTTTGTATTCTGTTTCTTATTAGACTTGTCACCCTCTGCATCACAGGATACCAGACCTGACTCCAGCTTTCTGGATTACTCCTTGTTTTCATATACCCAAATGTAGGATAAAGCAGAATGGTGTGAACTATAAATTATGTGAACCTATGACTGGGATCAATGTTACCAGGGGAGTCCCATGGGACTGTGTCCTGGGCCCCTCTTCTTTGTTATATAATTCTCTGACATGAAAGATGATATCAAGGGATCATGGCTAAGCAAGTGTGCTGATGATTTCAAACTGAAGTGGTTCGTCTTATTCACAGGCTTACCTTCAATATTAAGAAATGCAGCATAGTTTTGTTTTGTAAATCTAGCATCAGTATTACACACAGTATAAATAACATTTCACCTGAGTCTGCCACAATTATCAGGGACATGACTATTTATGCTGATAGCAAACTCTCATTTGAATACCATGTCTGGTGTGCTTGAAAAAATCTTTTGCCAGCTTATCTATCATGGTATCTCCTCAATATCTAAAAAAGTTATGTTCCCTCTTTATTACCTCCTTTATTAAGCCCATCAGTCAATACAGTGCTCCCTTTGGCATGCACTTCAATAAACATTTCAAGCATCTCAACATTCTTCAATGTTTTCTAACAAATGATTACAGATTTGAGTACCCTTAGTTATTCTGATAAACTAAAAGCCCTTTATCTTTATGGGCATCAGCTGGGCTTAAAGATCCTACATTTCTGAAGTATAGCCAAGCTATCCACTTATACTGTGCTGACAAGGTCAATGAAAAGGCCGAAACATGCATGTCCACAGCTAGTGGGTTTTGGCTTTATTGGCCTGACTGTAACTGTAAAGACTTAAAAAGTAAAAAAAAAAGTCATGGACATTCAGTAGCCATATAACTGAAACATTTGATGTCCTGAAGGGGTCATTTGTATATATCCCATGGGTCTCCACTACAGGAGGTTTAAGGTATCACACAGTGAAAACTCTAGCTTGTCTGGGTTGCCTTGTAGATTTTATTGAATGGTTTGTCTGTGTGCCTTCTTTAGCCTTTGGTTTGGTTTTCAATGTCCTAAATGCTCTGCTTAGCATTCTGTGTTATGAATGACCCAGCACTCTTTGAACTCTTTCACCTAAATAGAACCAGTTGTAAGTAAAACACATTTTCTAGAGTCCTAAACTTACACTATCACATCAACAACACCAGATGGCATGAAAGACAGTGTATCCCACATTTTTGGAATAGGTTGCCCTTACACACCAAGTAGAGTACTTCCATGGCAACCGTTAAAACAAACCAGTCTAGATGACTGTCTAGATGATTGCAAATTTTCACTTGGGATATATAGGGAAACTCTTCTCAATGGTGAGCACTGATAGTATCCCACTAGTGCTGGGTGATGTCACTGAGCTTCTAGGTGGTCACCTTAATCATAAGCTTAGTAAGAACTTGTAAATCTATTTGCTGCACCACCATGGCCGCTCTAACGTGTTTTAGCGCGATTTAGCGCGGAGTTGCCACTAGAGCAGCATCGGGCAGCGACGGTTAAACAAGGTTAAACTCTTTCTGGCTCCAGAAAGTCTGTTCTTCAATTTTTCCCTTAGAACTGCTCTGTTAGGAACCTAAACAGTTTACACCTACACTAAAAAGTGCAGCACTTGTTCCAAATAGCTTTTTCTTCTCAAAAAGCTCAGCACTTGTCTTATAAGCATATCCCTTGTCTTATAAGCATTCTCTTTGCAGGTCAAGCACTCCTATATTATACAAATCTCTCACTAGCAAAACCCCCCAGGAGTGCCCACTTCCCTGCTAAGCCCACTACTTTTCTGTCTCATACCAACTCATAATTCTTTCCAGCATGTCGAAGAGTCAGATGCTGGCGTCCTCTCCTGCCCATTTGGTGAATCTGGGAATTCTGAGACAATGTTACAATTGCCTCATGTACACGGACAACCATCTCCTCCTCCCATGTAACACTAACACTTGTGAGAGATGTAGCTATTTAGCCAGACTGGAGGCTGAGCTCTCTCAACTCAGGACTGGCAAGACCAGGCAGGAGGAGAAGGCAACTACACACACCACAATACCAGTCTCACATAACTCAACCACACCACTGAATCAAACACATAAACACACTAAGACATACTCGAGGCTCTGAGTAAAAATTTACCTAAACAGCAGAGGCCTCCAAAGCAGACACCCAAGCAACTGCAAACTCAATACACCACACAAACAACACATAAACAACAAAATCAGTGTGCAAAGCAGTCACTGCCCTTAAGGCCAAATACAACACCAAACATACTTGTCATAGGTGACTCCATAGTCAGACACACTGGCGTCCCGCTCACCAGACTGAGTAAGGAGAAGGTCACAGTAAGCTGCCTGTCGGGCGCTAGAATCCGCCACATAACACAAGCACTCAGGTCTCTCAACAGCAGGTACAAGTACGACTCAGTCATTGTCCACGCTGGTGTCAACGACCTGAGACGTACCTCCTTGGACTACATGAAAGAGACATTGAGGAGCTCTCTGATTATGTAGCCCAGGCAGGTATGACCCTGACCTTGAGCAGTATCCTACCTTCACCTAGAATGATGCCACAATACAGTGATAAGATGATCAGCTTTAATAATTGGCTTAAATTCTGGTGTCATTCAAAGGGGATCCAATGTCTGTCTGCCTGGGATGACATGCTGGACAAGCCACGCTGCTTCCAAGGGACGGCTTGCACCTGTCACCCCTAGGCTTCCGGATATTGGCAAAGGCTCTTGCCACCCCATAGTGCCTTTTTTAGGCAAGGCTCAAATTCTAAACCTACCACCCTAGAACACAAAAAGTAAAAACTAAGGGTAATGCTGCTCAATGCCAGAAGTCTCAATCTCAAGATGCACGCACTCGAGGCCCTTCTCAGTATGGAGAACATCGATGTCTGTGCTGTGACAGAAACCTGGTTCAAGGCTCCTGAGAGCACCCCAGCACTAGCAGGTTTCACCTCATATCATGCGTTCCGGTCCCAAAATCCGGACAACACCAAGAAAGGAGGGGGGGGTGTCCATATTCATAAAGGACACCCACACCTCAAGGTTGGTGGCAACGCACGATGCATCGGAGACCATCCAGGTGCAATTAACCATAGGCAAGACTGCTCTGCAATTTGTAACATGTTACAGGCCACCCTCTCAAACTCAGGAACCTCACATGGCCTTCCTGAAAACAATGGAGGGGATAAATGTATCTCCATACACCATCATACTAGGTGACTTCAACTACCCTAATATAGACTGGGAACACTACTCAAGCCCAAACACTCTAGCCCAAAGGTTCCTGGAGTTCATAAACTCAAATGCCATGGAACAACTAGTCACCATCCCCACAAGAGGAGAAAACATACTTGATCTCATCATCACGAACATGGGATCACAATGTTCAACACCGGAAGTATACCCCTCACTGGTGAGATCAGATCATAAACTAATCTCGCTGGAGGTCCTCATCCCCCCCACCTGAAACAAAAAGACCACAGTGAAAAACTTCTCAAAAGCTGACTTCACACTTCTAAAAACTAGTGTGGTCTCCTTTAAGGCCCCTGAGCCAGTGGTAAACATTACTCAAACCGCTGAATCACTTACAAATGCCTTCTACCAGCACCTACAGGACTGCATGGATCAGGCAATCCCAAACAAAACTAAGACTCTTTGTACCAAAGGCAAGCGTCCAGTCTGGTGGACCCCAGCCATAAACAAGCTCTACAACAAAAGGAGGAAGCTACTACAAGATAGAGCAAAATCCTTGAAAGGTAAGACACCTTTGATCATTATAAGTAAAAAACTAAGAGCTCTCATAAAATCATCCAAGGCAAATTTTGAGAGAAAAATCGCCAAGGATTCAAAAGACAATCATAAGGCCTTCTTTAGCTATGTTAGAAACCTAGGAGGAAACTCCCAGATATGCTCAGAATTAGTTCAAAATGATGTGAAGATTACTGAACCTACACACATTGCCAACATACTGGCTGACAGGTTCAGTGCAAACTTCTCCCCCCCCCCAAAAGGAGAGATATCTATACCAGAGGATTGTAGCCCCCCAAACATCTCCAATGCCCAGGTGAGAACTGCTCTCTCCAAAGCAAAAAACACAGCATCCATGGGACCGGATGGTGTCCCCGGCTGTGTGCTCCATGAACTCAATGAGGAATTAAACCCACAGTTAGGACAGCTGTTTAATCTTAGCCTCACCTCAGGATACGTACCCAAGGAGTGGCGCACGGTGACTGTGGTCCCACTTCACAAGGCGGTGCCTCCACCGACCCTGGAAATTACCATCCCATTAGCTTGACAAGCCTTATCTGCAAAGCCATGGAGAGGATCATAATGGAACTCATAAATAAAGACATAGGGAACTTGCAGACTTTGGATCCAACCCAGTTTGGCTTTGTCAAAGGCAGATCATGCCTTTTAAACTTGGTTGACTTTTTCGAGACAGTCACCAAGGCCATTGATGAGGGAAAGGCAGTCCATACAGCCTACCTTGACCTGGCAAAGGCCTTGACACAATACCCCACTCAGATATCATCAAAAACTCATCAGCTTGAATGTAAACCCATACATCACAAGATGGGTTGCAAACTGGCTAAGTGACAGAACCCACAGGGTCAGAGTTGCTGGAGCCATGTCAGACTCAAAGCCTGTCACAAGTGGTGTCCCACAGGGCACAGTCCTGGGTCCACTCTTGTTCGGCATCTACTTTTCTGAAGTACAAGCAAACACAGGAGGGTTATGGCTGACAAAGTTTGCAGATGACTGCAAACTGGGCACCATAGTCGAAAACACATCTGACACAGATATCCTTCAGAAGGGCCTCACAGAAATGGATAACTGGTGCCAGAGCCATGGCCTAAAGTTAAATGCCAAGAAATGCATAGTCATACCCTTCGGGAAAAACAAGGTTACCCCTAGCTACCATATAGGTGGCAATCCACTGAGCACAGAAGAAGTCATCAAGGATCTGGGGACCCAGGTTGACAGTAGCCTTTCGTTTGACACTCATGTTGCTAAAGTAGTTAGGAAAACCTTCTACATTGCCAACCTGATCATGAAGGGATTCACATCTAGATCAAGGGAGGTCATCGCCCCCCTGTACTCATCACTCATTAGACCTATGATTGAGTACAATGCCCCATTCGGAATGTATCTGACCAGACACCTGCAGCAGCTGGAAAGACCCCAAAAGTTCCTCACCAAAAGGATAAAGGGTCTCAAAAATATGTCTTATGCTGCCCGACTGAAAGAACTCCAGCTCTATTCAGTCTCATACCGCTTGCTCAGAGGTGACCTGTGCCTGACATATAAGGCCATGTCAAACCCTGATTTGATGAATATGCTTCACCTCAAAAAATCTAGATCCCTCAGAACCACAAGGGCGGGAGACTTAAACCTTGACACGGTTATTAATAGAACATGCTGGAGGGACAGATTCATCACCCAGAGACTCCCTATGCTGTGGAACAAAATCCCGGTACATGTGAGGCAGAGCACCTCACTGGCCTTGTTCAAGAGGAATCTTGACCAATGGATGGGGGATCGCAGATATACCCCAGGGATTACTTCAGTGTCACTGCTTGACCGAGGCACAGCATAATAATAGGCATAGTTTTATTCAAACTAGAGGGGTGGCGAAAGCCAAATAACTATGGGCTAGGCTTATAAATGCCCTTGGGCAGATAGCCTAGTATGAACCTATGAACCTATGAACCTATGAGCCCATGAGCAGTAAACCCTATGCTTTAGTTAATATGGCTATAACAACCACAGGAGATTTCAGTTGTGATTGTAGAAAGATTTTAAGTCACATAGTACAAATGTCAGAAAAATGCAAAGAAGTGATAAAGTGTGTACATTTTATCTTCTTCTTTCGGCTTTTCCCAGTTAGGGGTTGCCACAGCGGATCACCTGTCCGCTCATGATTGGCAGTGGAGTTTTACAGTGTCAAGTTGCCAGCCTGGCACCCAACCTTCCACAGAAGGCACACCCAAGCACACACTCACACCTAGGGCCAATTTAGAGTGTCCAATCCACCTACAGCATGTGTTTGGGAGGAAACTGGAGCACCTGGAGGAAACCCACGCAA